>NC_069710.1:9662830-9881585 GCF_027358585.1 Pangasianodon hypophthalmus
TAGAAGATGAACTGATCTCCAAAAGGCATAAAGTTAAAGATGAAACATTCTTTTTAACATTTTAAGCAAGATTAGTCTATTATTTTTGTTTTATACAATTTTAGAGTTTTTTTTTTTTAAAAAAAGGAAAGGCGCACCATGCAAAAGTTTGGGCACCCCAAGAAATTTGAGCTCGTGGATAACTTTTACCAAGCTCTCAGACCTTTATTAGTTCATTACAGCTATGACTTGTTCATAATCATCGTTAGGAAAGACTATATACAAATTTCAAAGCTATATAAATACTCTGACTCTTCAAACCTCAGGCACTCTGAAAATTAAAATAATTAATGCCCACAAAGCAGGAGAAGGCTATAAGAAGATAGTAAAGTGTGTTCAGGTAGCCATTTCCTCAGTTATCAATGTAATTAAGAAATGGCAGTTAACAGGATTGGTGGAGGTCTAGTTGAGGTCTGGCAGACCAAGGACACTTTCCAAGAGAATTGCTCGTAGGATTGCTAAATAATCGCTAAAAAAAAGGAAAATCAAACCCCTCCCCTTTCACTGCAAAAGATTTAGGAAGATTTAGCAGACTCTGGAGTGGTGGTGCACTGTTCTATTGTGCAGCGACACCTGCACAAATATGACCTTCATGGAAGAGTCATCAGAAGAAAAACCTTTCCTGCATCCTCACCACAAAATTGCATCAGCATCAGTAGTTTGCAAATGAACATCTAAACAATGCATTTTGGAAATAATTCCTGTGGACTGATGAAGTAAAAATAGAACTTTTTGGCCACAATGACAAAGGTATGTTTGGCAAAGGTATGTTTGGAGAAAAAAGGGTGCAGAATTTCATGAAAAGGACACATCTCCAACTGTTATGCACAGGGCGGATTGATCATGCTTTGGGCTCGTGTTGCAGCCAGGAGCACGGGGAACATTTCACTGGTAGAGGGAAGAATGGATTCAATTAAATACCAGCAAATTCTGGAAGCAAACATCACACTGTTTAAATAAAAAAAAAAAAAAAAAAAAAGAAAAGAAAAGAAAGAAAAAAAAGCTCAAGATGAAAAGAGGATGGCTTCTACAACAGGAGAATGATCCTAAACACACCTCAAAATTGACAATGGACTACCTCGGGAGGCGCGAGCTGAAGGTTTTGCCATGGGGTGTTACTAAGTACTGACCATACCAGGTGCCCAAACCCTTTTGCTTCAGGTCCATTTCCTTTTTATTTATTTTGAAACTCTAAAAGATGGAAATAAAGTAATCTTGCTTAAAGAAATGTCATCTTTAACTTTATGCCTTTTGGAAATCAGGTCATCTTTTACTCACTTAGCTATTCACAGTAACAGAAATTTTAACCAGGGGTGCCCAAACATTTGCATGCCAAGATTATATATATATATATATACACTATATTACCAAAAGTATTCGGTCACCCATCCAAATGATCAGAATCAGGTGTCCTAATCACTTGGCCTGGCCACAGGTGTATAAAATCAAGCACTTAGGCATGCAGACTGTTTTTACAAACATTTGTGAAAGAATGGGCCTCTCTCAGGAGCTCAGTGAATTCCAGCATGGAACTGTCATAGGATGCCACCTGTGCAACAAATCCAGTCGTGAAATTTCCTCGCTCCTAAATATTCCACAGTCAACTGTCAGCTTTATCATAACAAAATGGAAGAGTTTGGGAACAACAGCAACTCAGCCACGAAGTGGTAGGCCACGTAAACTGACGGAGAGGGGTCAGCGGATGCTGAAGCGCATAGTGCAAAGAGGTCGTCGACTTTCTTCACAGTCAATTGCTACAGAGCTCCAAACTTCATGTGACCTTCAGATTAGCCCAAGTACAGTACCCAGAGAGCTTCATGGAATGGGTTTCCATGGCCAAGCAGCTGCATCCAAGCCACACATCACCAAGTGCAATGCAAAGCGTCGGATGCAGTGGTGTAAAGCACGCCGCCACTGGACTCTAGAGCAGTGGAGACGCGTTCTCTGGAGTGATGAATCACGCTTTTCCATCTGGCAATCTGATGGACGAGTCTGGGTTTGGAGGTTGCCAGGAGAACGGTACATTTCGGACTGCATTGTGCCGAGTGTGAAATTTGGTGGAGGAGGAATTATGGTGTGGGGTTGTTTTTCAGGAGTTGGGCTTGGCCCCTTAGTTCCAGTGAAAGGAACTTTGAATGCTTCAGGATACCAAAACATTTTGGACAATTCCATGCTCCCAACCTTGTGGGAACAGTTTGGAGCGGGCCCCTTCCTCTTCCAACATGACTGTGCACCAGTGCACAAAGCAAGGTCCATAAAGACATGGATGACAGAGTCTGGTGTGGATGAACTTGAGTGGCCTGCACAGAGTCCTGACCTGAACCCGATAGAACACCTTTGGGATGAACTAGAGCGGAGACTGAGAGCCAGGCCTTCTCGACCAACATCAGTGTGTGACCTCACCAATGCGCTTTTGGAAGAATGGTCAAAAATTCCTATAAACACACTCCTCAACCTTGTGGACAGCCTTCCCAGAAGAGTTGAAGCTGTAATAGCTGCAAAAAGTGGACCGACATCATATTGAACCCTATGGGTTAGGAATGGGATGGCACTTAAGTTCATATGTGAGTCAAGGCAGGTGACCGAATACTTTTGGTAATATAGTGTATATATATATATATATATATAGCTTGTGACAAAAACTCATGATATATGCTTTCTGAAAATGTCAGTGTAACCCTGTTCACTGTAAATTTCTTAGATCAATCAACCAAGGTTACTAGTTTTTTCTGTTCCTGTGTTTACTTGCATTACTTATTTTGCACAGAGTGCATTTTGTACTTTTTGGAGCCATTCAGAGTTCCAC
The DNA here is from genome assembly GCF_027358585.1 of Pangasianodon hypophthalmus. Classification (NCBI taxonomy): domain Eukaryota; kingdom Metazoa; phylum Chordata; class Actinopteri; order Siluriformes; family Pangasiidae; genus Pangasianodon; species Pangasianodon hypophthalmus. Next base: position 9,665,676 of record NC_069710.1, read on the forward strand.
GGATACTAGCTTGATTTAGGCTCCCTCATTAGCTTGTTAGCTTTATCTATCACTCCTGTACTGTCTGCAACTGTTCTGTTGCTAAATACTGCACTAAACATCGCTGAGTCCCTCACTGGGTATATCTTCCTTAGACGTTCTGAGTTTTCACATCAGTTTTTCACAATACTTTGTCACTGACCATCACAGAGAAACATCACAATACCTGCTGATCATGGAGCTGATCAAAACTCCATGCCCAACTGTGCCTGATAAGAGCAAGAAGCCAAGAAAGCTATCAGTGTCTCTCTCTAGGCGTCAGTTTTGGCTCAACTGAAATTGCTGAGCCCAGAACTACAACTGCATGTAGCAGAGTTCTCCTTATAGCAGAACCACTGCAGGAGCCTGAGTGAGGTCCCATTCAGCTTTCCATTGCTCTAGAACATAGAAGCTTACTAAGGTTGCCTTCCAAGAACAGGCATTCCAATTCCAATCAAAACCAAGTCCTACCCATTTGCCTCTGTCTAGCACCACAGCTTGCTTTTTAGTTGTATGGCAATGGCCCTTCCACCTCTCATGGCCAGAGGCATAATTACACTGTTGTATTTGGATGACCCCACAAGGACACATTGTCAATAAAACAATATTTTATCCAATTAATTTTGCTTGGCATCCCTCTGGAGTTTGTCATCATACTCTTTGATTCACTTGTAAGTATGACAAAGCTGGAAAAAACACAGTAAAATGAACTCTTCAAGCTCTTACTGTGTGTGTGTGTGTGTGTGTGTGAGAGAGAGAGAGAGAGACAGCTAGTTTGTAGAATGTAAACAAAGAATGTTAGTTATCTATGTTACTGTGGTTCTGTGAACACTAAATAACAACCAGGGCCATTGAGAACCACCTGGATACCTTCTTGCATGCAAAAGACCTTCAACCATCAGGGTTCCCTGTTGTTCTGTCATTTGGAACCAGAACCAACCAAGCAGGAGCTCATACAATGGTCAGTAGGTTGGTTAACAAAAGTGGGTCATATGACTTTGGACAGAAACCCAGGGTTCAACCACAAGGTCACCCTGGCCACCATGTGACATAAGACGAGCTTATCCCCAAGGCATGTAATTCTTCCACTTTTGCTGAAGTGATCGCTAGCAAAAAGGTTTTAGAGAGACCCTCTTCAGTCAAGCAACCTGCATGGGCTCACAAGGGGGGTCTTTTGGGACTGCAGTACAAGGGTGAGATCCCATGTTGGGCACTGAGGGAACATGGTGGACAAGGGTGCCTTACTACCTTCAGAAATGACAAGTTTATGACCTCCCAATTAGACACCACGCACAGTGTTACGACACCCTCTAATGGCTGCCACCACGGGTTAAAGTCATATTTGGAAGGTGTTATAACTCTGACAGTGACTGGGAGGTCGCAGTTTCAGCTAGATCTCATGCCACATAAAGAAAAAACACAATTGTTATGAAAAAAAATCTTATGCCAGCCAGCCAAGTGCCCACACTTCAGGTGGATGGGGTGAGGAGCACTACTGCAAATAAACTGGGACATAGATCGGTATAAACTGGAAAACAAATTAAGCATTGCAATAAAATACTGTTTGTATTTGTTTGTTAGATTTGAATTAATTCACTTAGCGGTTTGCGCACATCTACCATCAAATCTGTTTTTCAGCAACCAGACTATACCGAAGACTAGCTAGCTAGATAGCCTAATCAACAAGCCAACGAGCTAGGGACATTTACACACAATATGTTGAACAAATCTGGGCACAGTGAGAACTTGATTAAAGTATTTGGACACTTCAGCCATACTTACAAATGTTTGATATTCACTGACTTTCACAAGGTAAATTATAGTGGATTTATACAGCCTAAAAAAGTTTGGAGAAGAAATCTAGCATCATCTTTTGCAAAAAGAAGGCCACTCTATTTGCCAGATCAGCACTGATAACATACAGGCAGACCCAGTAAGGCCACCAGCAGACTAATTGTGAGTAAAATCAGGAAAAACAGGAAAAGGAGCAGCAGCAATGATTGCTTCAGTCATCAGTCAAAATTGCCAGATACAAATAGATCACAAACTATTCAAAACAGGATCAACAAGCATAGGTACAGAGGGTGAGTAATGTAGCAGATTACAATTTATCAGCCAGATTACAACAATTTATCAGCCTCAAGAATAAGAAATTTGCAAAGAACATGCACAGAAAGATAGCAGCTTCTGAGAGAACTATCTTCAGAGGAATCCAAATTTAACTTGCAGCTATCTGATGGTAGAGTGTTTGTGTGGAGAAAGCCAGGAGAAGAATTGCATGGAGGTGAAAATATCAAAGTCTGGGGCTGTTTTTGCTACAGCAAAGAAATTATTCAAGTGATAGAAGTTGATTTTTCAGCAGGATAATGATGCAAAGCATACCAGCTGCCCTTATATTGCCAAAAAAGAAAGTTCAAGACTTAAAATGGCCCTCCCAGAGCCCTGACCTAAACTCTATAGAGCATCTTTGGGATGCAATGGAGAAGATTGTTGATGCCCTATGTGGACAAACTGAAAGTTTTTTGGGCTGAAACCTGGAGGAAACTTCCACCATAACTTACAGAAACTGGCTGATTCCATGCCCAGACATTGTCAAAAAGTTCTGTGAAATAAAGGATGGCATACTAAATACTAAAACACTGTAACTGATCTTTAATGAAGCCAAAATTGTCTAAAATGTTTTTGTATGCTATAGTATTAACATTATCATTTACTGGATCTATGAGGCCAAGCTGATCACCCTGATAAACAGCCCCACACCATTATCCCTCCTCAAACTTTACTGTTGGCATATGTTTGTATATACACATGTACACAGTATATACAGTCAGGTCCATAAATATTGGGACGGTGACACAGTTTTGGTAATTTTGCCTCTGTACACCACCACAGTGGATTTGAAATGAAGCAGTCAAGATGTGACTGAAGCGTAGACTTTCAGCTTTAATTCAAGGGGTTTAACAAAAATATTGCATTAACCGTTTAGGAATTACAGCCATTTTTTACAGAGTTCCTCCATTTTCACAGGCTCAAAAGTAATGGGACAAACTAATATAATCATAAATATTAGGATTATTTTTATTACTTGGAGGTAAATCCTTTGCAGTCAATGACTACCTGAAGTGTGGACCCCTTGGACATCACCAAATGCTGAGTTTCCTCCCTTGAGATGATTTGCCAAATCTTTACTGCAGCCACCTTCAGTTGCTGCTTGTTTGTGGGTCAGTCTGCCTTCAGATTTGTCTTCAGTAAGTGAAAAGCAGCTCAGTTGGGTTGAGGTCAGGTGACTGACTCGGCCATTTAAGAACATTTAATTTCCAAGCTCTTGGGCTGCTTTCACAGTATGTTTTGAGTTGTTATCCGTCTGTACTGTGAAGCGCTGTCCTATCAGTTTTGCAGCATTTGACTGAATCTGAGCAGAAAGTATAGCTCTGTACACTTCAGAATTCATCCTGCTACTTCTATCAACAGTCACATTATCAATAAACCCCAGTGACCCAGTTCCATTGGCAGCCAAACATGCCCATGCCGTAACACTGCCTCCACATGTTTGACGAATGATGTGGTATGCTTTGGATCATGAGCCCTTCCTTTCCTTCTCCATACTTTTCTCTTCCCATCATTCTGGTACAAGTTAATCTTGCATCAGAACTGGTCAGGCTTTTTTTTAGAGGTTTTTTAGCAAAGTCTAATCTGGCCTTTGTGTTCTTGAGTGTTACCAGCGGTTTGCATCTTGAGGTAAACCGTCTGTATTTACATTCATGAAGGTGGCTCTTGATTGTAGACTTTGACAATGATAGGCCTACCTCCTCCAGAGTGTTCCTGACTTGGCTAGATGTTGTGAAGGGGTTGTTCTTCAATAAGAAAAGAATTCTGCAATCATCCACTTTAGTTGTTTTCCGTGGTCTCCCAGGCCTTTTGGTGTTGCTGAGCTCGCCAGTGCATTCCTTCTTTTTAAGAATGTACCAAATTGTTGATTTGGCCCTCCTAAAGTTTCTGCTATCTCTCTGATAGGTCTGTTTTGGTTTTTCAGCCTAATGATGGCCTCCTTCACTTGCATCAACACCTCTTTGGACGGCATATTGAGAGTTCCCATGAACAGCTACCAAATGCAAATTCAACACTTGGAATCAGCTCCAGACCTTTTATCTCCTTAATTTATCATGATATAAGGAGGAAACAGGCCACAGCTGGCCATGAAACTGCTTATCAGTCAATTGTCCCATTACTTTTGAGCCTGTGAAAATGGAGGAACTCTGTAAAAAATGGCTGTAATTCCTAAACGGTTAATGCAATATTTTTGTTAAACCCCTTGAATTAAAGCTGAAAGTCTACGCTTCAGACACATCTTGACTGCTTCATTTCAAATCCACTGTGGTGGTGTACAGAGGCAAAATTACCAAAACTGTGTCACTGTCCCAATATTTATGGACCTGACTGTATACAGTCAAATTTATAAGTATTTGGAGAGTGACAATTTTTGTAATTTTGCCTCTGTATACCACCACAATGGATGTGAAATGAAGCAATCAAGATATGATTAAAACCACCTGCCTAATATTGTGTAGGTCCCCCTTGTGGTGCCAAAACAGATCTAATCCATCGAGGCATGGACTCCACAAGACCTCTGAAGGTGTGATGTGGTATCTGGCACCAAGACGTTAGCAGCAGATCCTTTAAGTCCTGTAAGTTGTGAGTTGGGGCCTCCATGTATCAGACTTGTTTGTCCAGCACATCCCACAAATGCTTGAAAAAATTGAGATCTGGGGAATTTGGAGGCCAAGTCAACATCTACATGAATGCCAGGACCTAAGGTTTCCCAGCAGAACATTGCCCAGAGCATCACACTGCCTCCGCCAGCTTGCTTTTTTCCCATAGTGCATCCTGGTGACATCTCTTCACCAGGTAAGCAATGCACACATACCCGGCCATCCACATGATGTAAAAGAAAACATGATTCATCAGACTAGACAACTTTCTTCCAGTCCTCCATGGTCCAGTTCTGATGCTCACGTGCCCATTGTAGCCGCTTTCAGCGGTTGAGAGGGGTCAGCATGGGCACTCATGACCCTTGTCACCAGTTCACTGTTTGTCCTTCCTTGGACCACTTTTGGTAGGTACTAACCACTGCATACCAGGAACACCCTACAAGTCCTACCGTTTTGGAGATGCTCTGACCCAATTTGGCACTTGTCAAAGTCACTCAGATCCTTACCCTGGCCCATTTTTCCTGCTTCCAACATGTAACTTTGAGAACTGACTGTTCACTTGCTGCTTAATATTTCCCACCCCTTGACAGGTACCACTGTAACAAGATAATCAATGTTATTCACATCACCTGTCAGTGGTTTTAATGTTATGACTGATCGGTTTGGTGTGTTTTATATACCTATATAAATATAAAGGTGTTTCCATCCACAGAACTGCCGCTCACTGGATGTTTTTTCTTTCTCTATTGCACCATTCTGAGTAAACTCTAGAGACTTTATTTTGTCAAAGCCCAGGAGATCAGCAGTTATAGAAATACTCAAACTAGCCTGTCTGGCACCAACAATCATGCCACAGTGATGATCACCAAGATCACATTTTTTCCCCATTCTGATGGATGATGTGAACATCATTATCTGAAGCTGCTGTATGATTTTGATCGACATGATTGGCTGATAAGATAATTGCATGAATGAGTAGGTGTACAGGTGCTCCAGGGGTGCATGTTTGATGCTTTAAAATATATTCATGTGCTTATTTTAATTGTCAATAACACAGTAAGGCAAACATGATTAAAATCACTGGACAACAATGAGAGCACTATAACTATTAGCTGCATATGTTCCATGGTTTGACAGACTGTTATCACATTTTGGCTTAGTGTAGTTCTACATATACTCATTCATTTCTGTACATGGGCTACAAGTGACTTGGAACTTTTCTAATTGCTAAAAGTACAGAAAAAGTGATGAGTTTAAAACCATCAATCCATGTTACTAAACTAATAAGTTTACCTTTTTACCCTCCCAGCTACCATTGCTTGTATGCATATCAGTCTGACAAGTTTAACTTAGTTTACCCATCAATTTTAATCGATGATACAAAAAGATGATCCATACTTTTTGTAACTTAAAATAAGTAGTTAAAAAAGTCTGTGCTAAACACACATGGTCCTGTTATGGGAAGTGATTGACATGAAAGAACAGGTTTGCTAATATTAACACTGGAGACAAGTTTCACAAACTGTCAGTATTTAAAGGTACACAATATCTGACTATTTGTTTATTTATTAACAGAAGTTTTTTTTAATATATTGGCTAAATAAATCAATAATAATGATAATAATAATAATAATAATAATAATAACAACAACTCTGATAATTCTGTTACACCAATGCAGTGCAACTGGAGTTATCCACATGGAAGTAAGTTATATTTTTTGGTGATGTAATAATACTACTAATCATGTTTTCAGGTGTGTTTGAAGAACTGAAATCAAAGAAAATGTCACAGTAATAGAGATATGATGCCTACATCCATTATACTGCACTAAAATGCAGAAGTCATGAAGGATTTTTGAACTTCCAAATAGATACTTGAAGCTTCAGTTGGCTGGAAAGCTTCAAGAGTCTTCATCATGCCATCACTAGTTATGGATTCATAAGGCATAGATAGTAACCTTCTAGTAACATGTGTGTTTAAACATTTGATTAATCACATTCCATTTACCAAGTTCAACTTTTATTAATTTTCTCCATGAGTTTTAAAGATCACATGAAGCCAGCATAGAGCAACAAAGCCACAAAAATCAGAACACATCAACATTTCAAGCATGTTCAGCACAGAACAAATGCTTTAAATAAGCATTCAATCCATGCTAACTACTATTTCATGTAGAGAGAAAAATATGACACCATGCCATATTTACTAATCTAGTTGTACGCATGTCATTCTGTCCCATTATTAACCCATATTGCAACACTGATCAACAACAGGTTGTGCTCATTCTGATTCTGCCATGTACTAATATAGTTGACATATTAATACACCATTTACTTGCTATTTGAAGCAATCCATCAAAAGAAGGTGGGTAAAGATGGGTGTTTCAGCTACCTATCCAGCAAAAATGCTGTATAATGCACTCAAACATCCTCTCATTTTACCCCTCTCAACTTGTGATTTGACCTGCCTTTTCTGGGTATTATCTTATGGTTAATCATCCTCATTTAACAGGGGTGGGCCATTCTCACATGTATTGGTACAGGCTTTCTTGCTTCGCTTTTGGACATGGTCCTCATTCATCTTCTCCAGTTCCTGAATCTGTAAGGATAGGAGTAAACATTTACTTAATAGTTGCCCACATACCCAAACAAAGTCAAGCATTACGATACTTTAATTACTAGTGAACATACAGAAATATCTAAATAGGTAGTGTGTACAGCTCCATTATGTTAAATCCTATGTAGCATGCAATCAAAGTGAGACTCCTTCCATAAATTTGGTATGTGCCCTAAATAGATGGCGGCAGATTTTACTCAGTGAAACTGCTGTTTAACACTGATGTTGGCTTTAAACCTGCTAGAAGATTTTTGCCAGTTCCAGCTCGACTCGCATGGTACCTGGGCAATAAGAGTATCCAAATTGAGCATGGGTACCCAGGTACTGCAAAGCTCACAAGGCAATGGAGACAGTGATAAAATGCCACATCACTATGTTAAGAGTTTAATTTTTTTTTTCTAAATCTACCAGTTCCATTAATTCTATATGGATTGATGTGGAAAACGTTGGTCTACACCAAAAACATAGTACTTGAGTAGAGTTTTTTTAAAAAAAGCTCAAGTTTTAACAGTTTAAACATTGCACATTTACCTGGGCTAAGAAATCTGCCTCATTGTCACTCCTGATTTTCAGTCCAGACACAGTGTTAAACAGATCATACACATTCATAGCTTCTGTTACTCCAGCTTTCTGGAAAAACTTGAGAAAAGGAAAAAGGCATGTGAATAAATTACTGCAATTATTTACCACTGTGAATGCCCTAGCTGAATCAATTAAGAATGTTGTAAAAGTTATGATAAGCTTGAATATGTAGAAATAAAAACTGTAACTGGCCACTATAACATTATGTAGGGAGACACTTACTGTGGTTACATTCCTGCAGTCCCGGAATAGAAACTCCAGACCATGAGGGTGAGCGGGCTCAACAGACTGGCTCACATCAATTAACCATACCTATAAAAGAAATATACTAATACTAATAATTTACAATAATTAAGTAAGCATTTTAAAATGGACAGAATTGAAAGTGAAAATGACTGGAAATTTCCCCACCTGTCCACCATGCCACAGCATATTATATTCACTCAGGTCAGCATGAACAAGGTTACACTGTTGAAAAAGCTGTTGCATCATCTATGGAGAAAAAGAAGTCAACTACAGTGCCCTACAAATAACTATTTTGATTGATCACCACCTGTAAGCCATATCATTAGAGCAATGTGTCAGTAGTAGTGAAAAGGGGATGTGCGGACACCCTGTGGCATTTTTCCAGCACACATTTTCTCCTGGGGAACTTGCAACAACAGAAATCTCTCAGAGAGGCTTGGGTAGCGGAAGTGGGAGGGATGGGGAGTGTCCCATGTTCTTTGTGTTGTTCTCTTCTTCAGTAGAAAACATTTTCAGAACTTTGAGTGATTCTCACAGAGAATCATAAAGAATGATATTAGCACTATTTATGAGTGCTGTCCATTACTGTCTCAGAAGTGAACCATCAGAATATGTTACCTTCATGATATGGTATCTCCTCCCAGCTGTAAGAACTACACAAATCCCACTTTAATCCATTACTGAATACTATAACCTATGACCGCCAATCCCGGATAAACCTTCCCCTCTCTCTCACAGGCAGAATTTTGATTAAAAATGACAATACTAGCAAAAATAAATGGCTTGTTTACAATGATCCCAATTCAACCACCCTCTACCTGGTTTATGTAACTTGACTATCATCTGTAAATTCTACAGGAAAAACAAACTACCCTGAATACAATTAAACACCTACAAAGATCCAAAATTCATGGAGGCTTTGAATCCGTAAACTTCAAATAATACATCTTCACCAACCAACTTCAATATATAATCAGATGGATAAAGCCTAATCAGACTATGGTTAGAAGCAGAAGAAACACTATGCAAAGAAATTAGAACTTCAGAGCTACCATTCATCAGCCCAGGAATCAAACACCACTCTTGCTTAAAATCCCAGCAATAGCAGCAACTCTGTGAATTTGTGATCTTGTAAAATGATCACCAAGCTTTCACTCTCCCTAACCAAACACTCCCAAACACACTCAGTGATGATTTCCTAACCACCGCAAAAATACCAAACTTCTCCACATGGCTAGAAAAAGTCAATACACATCTTAAATACATTTGTCAGAACAACATTTCTTAAACCAGGCTGAAATTTTTTAAACCTGTTTTTTTTTTTTTTTTTTTTCATTTATTAAGAACATTTTCTTCATGACCAATAACACCAGTATACACCTATATCACATGTGTCAAACGTGTACATTAATTAATAATATATATTTATTTGATGATTTGGTTGAATCAAGCATTTTTTAGGTTGTTGAAATGTTATGCTCAACTTTATACACACTCTGACCAGACACAAGTTTGATACAGATGGTCCAGTGATGAAACTGATGAATAACAAAACTGTTGGTGGAATGTGCGTACACTTGTTTCACAATCAGATTTGACCATGCAAATAAACGTCATTGACTCCATTATTTTGTTTAATATTTTCATGTGTCTTGTGTGTCTGAATGACAGAAACTCATTAAAAATCAGTTTGCCGTTACTTATGCAGAAAGTGTTGACTAAGAGACTATTAGCTATCAGTATTAAAATAGCAGCCAACTTATTTTGAATAGTTTATTAAGGGGAGTTGTTTTCTACATCTTTCTGAAAAAAAAAAAACAAAAAGCAAAAGTAATTTACAACAAATAAATGGAAAATGTCCTAACTACAGTTAATTGAAAAGAAAGTATACCTGCAGTACTTGGTAATATGCCTTCTTCAAGTCCTCAGAAGTCAGCATGGCATCTTTTATCTTAGGAGCTGGCACTTGGTTCTGACCAATAAAAGACATCACAAGAATATGCTTCTTCAGAATCACCACTTCTGGGCAGGGAATCCCAGCTTTCTTCATCCTGTGTATGTATCCAAGAGAAAGACATATAGTCAGGTGCATAAATATTATGGACATTGACAAAGTTATTGTTATTTTAGCTACACAATATATCAGTGTTGAAATTAATTTAATTTGACATTACTTTGAGAGAGTTTACATCCAATTCTGGTGGATGGTGTAGGAATTACAGCACTTACTATATATGCCACCCTCCCCTTTTTAATGGGCCAATAAGTAAGCAGACAATAGGTCTAGATTTGATTTCAAGCATGGAATTTGCATTTGGAATCTAATGCTGTAAAAAAACCGTCCACAACAGTTGGCCAGATCAAGAACACCCTCCACGACATAGACATATCTGTCAACAATCAAGAGAGACTTCACCAGAGTAAATACAGGGGGTTTACCACAAGATATAAAACATTGGTAAGCCTGAAAAACAGGAAGATCAGATTTGATTTAAGCAAAAACATCTTTAAAAAATCCTGGACAGTTCATCGTACAGACAGATGATACAAAGATGAACTTGTACCAGAATCATGGGAAGAGAAGAGTAGGGAGAAGGGAAGGAACTGCTTATGATCCGAAGCATACCACCTCATCTTATGGCATAGACATATATGGTTGCCAGTGGAACTGGTTCCCATGAATTTATTGATGTAACCGATCACAAAAGCAGCAGGATGAATTCTGATGTGTATATGGCTATATTAACTACTCAGATTCAGCCAAATGCTTCAAAAAGAATTTTTAAGGCAAAGAAGTGCAATGGCCAAGTCAATCACCTGACCTGAATCCAATTGAGCATGCATTTCAAATACTGAAGGTACAACGACCCATGAACAAATAGGAACTGAAGACATGCTGCAGTAAAGGCCTGGCAGAGCATCACCAGGAAAGAAACCCAGCCTGTGGTGATGTCTGTGGGTTCCAGATATCAGGAATTTATATTTATTTTAATTTATATTTATGCTACTATGTCCAATTACTTTTAGTCCCTTAGAAAGGGGGGACCACATATAAGAAGTGCTGTAATTCCTACAGCGTTCACCCTAGGCACAATTAATTTATGGGTGCAAATACCCTTAAATTAAACCTGAAAGTCTGCACATATATATTATTTCACTATTATTCAATATACTGTGGTAGACAGCTAAAATAACAATATCTTTGCCAATGCCCAAACATTTATGGACCTGACAGCACTATAAATTTAATATGTAATATTGAACAACAGTATTAAATTGAAGTTTAAGGATAGTAGCAGATATAATACTCAAAAATAGTACAAGGGTGCTAGAGTCTTACCTGGCCAGGTTGTGCATCTCCTTTTCAGCCCACAGATGGATGATCTTACGAGGATTCAGCTTACTGAAACGGTCTTTAAAGCGGTAGTCATCCTTAATGTATTTGTCCCGGTTCTTGAATTCATTCAATGTAGTCTTGAAGACCTTGAGGACACACTCCTCTGGAATTAGCATCTCCTCAAAGCTAAGAGATCATTTAGAGCAACATTACAACCATTTTTCAATGTATAAACAAATCAGATATTAACTTTCTTTTAAACATTTACAAGTGAATCAAAACTGGTCTTTGTTAAATAGGTATTTAACAACAAAACTGAAACAATTTTTTACAACTGCACTCATGAATCATCATTAGTCATTTGTCAAAACAGATATTTTGTATAACATATATATAATAATAATATGTATAATATAGCCCTACACACTTCAGAATTCATCCTGCTGATATTGTCAGTAGTCATATCAATAAATAAAAGGGAACCAGTTCCACTGGCAGCCATAAGATGAGGTGGCATGCTTCCCTTCCTACATAGTTCTTTCCCTTCTCCATCCTCATCTTTTGCCTGGTTGGATGGATGGGGCCAACCAATTGCAAGGCATCGCACACACATTTGCACACTGTGGACAATTTGAAAATACCAAACAGCCTACAATGAATGTCTCCGGACTGGGGGAGAAAACTGGAGTACCCGGAGGAGAACATGCGAACTCTGCGCACACAGGGCGGAGGCGGGAATTGAACCACCACCGTACCCCCCAGATAAAATAACAATGTTTTCCAAATCCAAATATTTATGGACCCAACTCTATATCCAGATGATTTAAAAGTGATGTTCACTAGATGGCATGTCAGAGCCAAAACATCCCTGTCTGTTTGGTTTCCCAGTTATTTGTAACATATTTAACAATTTTATGCACAGCAATATTATACACACTAACAACCTTTGTCTCTTAAAACTTTCTGCTGCTATTGTGATAAATGTCTGGGCTGCGCCTGAGAGTCAAAAACTCTTTACATTTAAAAGTATTTAATAGTGTAGAAAATCTAGAAGGCTGGTAGGCAAAAAAGACATTTTAGTAGGTTTAAAGGCTTCATGAAAAGTTTTTTTTAAAAAAACACTAACTGTAATAGGAAAACTGGTTAGTGTTAGTACTCAATAACAGTCAAGAAAAGTGCACAAGTATGTGATTTAAGATACAACAGTTTGTTTAACAGCGGTAGATGGATAGGGAAATTTGTCAGTTTTTACTGCTGAACTATGCTAGTGAAGTGTCAAAATAGTGAAAAAAAATGTACCATATGTATGTACCATTGTTTATACGCGGCTTGTCTGAATGTGGCTTACAGAAACATTTCAAAATATTAGCACACAAAATCCATCTTCAATATCTGTAATAATAATTTGTAAAATAAATGACTGAAACAAAAGAGGAAATTGAAAGTTTCTCTTGCAACCCCATTTGTAAATAAAGCAACATGTAGTTTGGGAACCTCTGCTCTAAACCTGGGTACTTGTCTTTCACATACAGAGCCTGCACTCACCTCCCTCCATCAGCATGAAACACCACAGACTCTTTCCCTGTGCTGATACATCCATTAATGTTCTCCAGGATTCCTGCATTCACCATTTTGTACATGAGCAATCTGGTCTTGGAGTCCACTGCTTGCTCCTGTGGATGGAAACAATTAAAATTTATCAAATCATCTGTAAATGTAAAATTTTAGAAAATTTTAGAAAACTAGGTTTTACAGTTTATACAGATATAATGCAATTACTTTTTTATTGCTTATTTTTGAATTTAATTAGTCAATTACCTTTAAAACATCCTTATTTTTTATTGCTGTCACAAATGCGAGGCTAAATAAAACACTAGATAAAACCTGCCTATAATGCTTACCTTTTGTTATAAAGTACATTGAACTACTATTCAAAAAAAAAAAAAAAAAAAAAAAAAATACACTACATGACCTAAAGTACATGGACACCTGACCAATCACACCCATGTGTGCTTTCTGAACATCCCATTCCAGATTTAGTCCCCCTTTGCTGTTATAATCTCAACTTTTCTGGGAAGGCTTTTCACTAGACTTTGGAAAATGGCTGTGTGGATTTATGCCCATTCAACAACAAGAGCATTAGTGAGGTCAGGCATTCATGTTGGACAAGGAGGCATTCCAGTTCATCCTAAAAGTGATCAGTGGGTTTGAGGTCAGGCTCTGTGCAAGCTACTTGAGTTCTTCCAAGCCAACCTTGGCATGCCATGTCTTTTTGGGGCTTGCTTTGTGCACAGGGGCATTCCCATGCTGGAAGAGGTTTGAGCTAGGCCTCTTAGGTTCCAGTGAAGAGACATCTTAAAGCTACAGCGTACTAAGGCATTCTAGACAATTGTGTCTAGAAACTTTGGGGCAACAGTTTGGGGAAGGCCCACATATGGGTGTGATGGTCAGATGTCCACATAATTTTGGCATATGCTGTATATTTAAAAGACTGGACAAAACACCTGAACCAGCATAAATTATTCACCTGTGAAATGTGTGTGACATCCATTGGTGGGAAATGAGTGACCGCTCAAGTACAGATGTTTGCTTGAATTATTTGTGTATTTAGGGACACTGCAATGATTACAAGCTGTATTTGCTGCAATTGTTCACTACCTCGCATGAAGATTTGAAACGCTACCACTTAACGCTTCTTTATTCGTAAACACAGAGGTGCGCAGTTCTGCCATTGGTAATAAATGAGAACATGCAGATGGATTTTCTGCTGGTAAAGCGCTACTAGAATGGTTTTGATGTTCTATGTCTACAGTGGAAGACGAATACCAAGCACACCTAAATTGAATGCCTTATTTTATATCCCTCAAAATTACATGACTGTTAGACTTTTTCACCAATGCTTTAAAATTCAGTAAATGATGAGAAATTCTTGGTTAATGCAACCCAAAGACAGATTCGACAGATTGGAGACAATCAGTGTAAATACACATCATAAAATAGTGTAAATATCTGGTGAATACTGATAATTTTTCATCTCTGAATATACTCTCCATTACTGAATAGGACTCACAGCAGTTGAGTGCTCCTTTTTCTCATGAAGTCGGGCACTCCGTCTCTGCTCAGTTTGACAATGTCTTTTCAGAGCATTGTACACATGATTTGACAACTTCAGGTCCATGCTTATCCCATCACCTACATGCACCTCTGGGGCAAACTGTGCAACATAAAGAAACAGGGGACATCTGAGAAGGAATACTTAAGCAGAGTAAGGAAGAAAACCAGAAAATGGAAACAAATATACTGTCTAATAAAATGTTACACTACAATAATTACTATTATTCGAAATTAGGAAAAGCAGCAAGACTGTTGGAACCTATTGACTGTCTTGACCTATTCTGTATATTCTAAATATAGTAAGAGTAAACTAACTTACATTATCCATGCGTGCAGTGTTTTTCCGTCCGCAAACCTCTTCATCATGTTTCGTGGTAATGTTCTTGCCTTTCCCTGCAAAACCCTTCTTTGGTGTAGTGGTTGGCTTTTCTGTTAATCAGACATAATATCAAGGCCATATGGGGTTTAGTTTCCCAAAAGTGACAGTACAGTGTCATCTCACTTTGTAGACTCAAACACTGAAAAGAGGAATACATAATATATCTATTCAGTATTGCACTTTGGTACATTACAGGCTAGTACGATAATGATGACAACTAAAGTTATCAGCACTCTGGCTGGAGAACGCATCAGACCCAGGTTAAGTTTTGATTTTGCGCTTTTATTTAATTGGCTCACACAGTTTGCCTGTTGGGCAGATGGAAGAACAAATTAAAAACAGACAAAACAAACACTGAATTCTTCCAACTTGCTCTCGCTTTCAGTGACATTTACACACAACTGCTCACCAACACCCTACTCACAATGAGAAGAAAGTAAACAAAAAAGGCACTGGGATTAATGCAAGGTGTACAGCTATCATTTTCTCAGCTCGTCCCTCAAGTCACACCCTGCCTCTTCAAATTCTAAAATTAAAGTCCGCCCACTACAATGACCATCACAGAATTTTAGTGATGAGCTGACTATGATTTTGGTAATATTTCAAAAGCTAAACAGCATGTACATAACTACTGTTAAAATGTGCTACTTTGAAAATGCCTGTGCTATTTATTCATTTTCATGGACTCTACCATATATTCATAATTACAGTTACAGTTCCTTGTTTCCAGGCATGCCCCACCCACCACCACAGCAATTACCATACGCACAAAATTTGTTTGGTCATATTAACCTAAATATCTTAATACCTACAATGATTTAGATTATATTTCATTTGGCTATAGTTTTTTATTGCAGGATATCCTATCACAACAAAATATGCAGCTTAACAATAAGAAGTGATTAAAGCTTCCAAGTCTGGATCTCTTTGCAAGTATGCTTCCTAAATAAATGAACAGTATAGTCCTAGATTTGTTGTTCAGCGGGCAGTAGCTTATGATCTACATGAGTAGCATGAAGTTACAGGAATACTGATTTTACACAAAGAACAGTGCATGTCTAGGTAAGGCCACATCTCTTCAGCCAAGCAATGAATTGTTGATCCATGAAAAACTAACACTCACCAAGGCGGTAAGGGTCATGGCGCGTGTCCTGCCAATCTACTTCGTCATCAGAGCTGTCACTATCCTCAAATGGGTGAACCATGCGGTAGTTTTCAAAGGAAATCGACACTAGACAAGACCAATAATTTATTAACTTAAGTACTTAACAACATTGTGCTAGAAAAGAGGTTGTAATGAAATTAGATGATAAATTACATTTTTTTCCATTTAGGCAACTGAAGAAAGGTTCAATTCATTTATTAAAATCGGAGAAACTAAACTCCCACACGCTCGCTCTTGTCTTTTCATACAGAATATGTACTGCGTGATAAACATGCAGACTTTGACTAATAAATAGATGTCCTCTGCAGAACTGTGGCTTATTGTTAGCGTTGATCAGTCACTGGTCAATATATGGATTCAAGAAAGATTTACCTTTGCTCTCTCCATTGAATTTCTTTTCTTCTCTGCGCAACTGTGTGTCAAACTCCCTGTCAAACTCCATCTGAAGCATCTGAGCCAACATCAGGTCACTGGATGTATCCGTATCCTGCTGTATACTGGCAAGGTCCAACTCACTGAAAAGAACGAAACTTTAACTATCAAGCAAGCATGTTAATTTGGAGATGATTCTGGGTTACATATGTCCATATAACTGTCAGAAATGTAAGACATATCAGAGTCTCTATACCACTCTTCTGACTTAGCTTGCAGTGTTCTACTGATTTTAGCAGCATTACAGGATTTATGATTGATGTCAATGAGCCTCATTTATCAAGCTGGATATAAACAGATTTATTCATAATTCACTCATAACGAAAATTTGGTTTTCATTATAATCCCTTAATTTCATGAAAACGTTCATATTCTACTCATGCTCCTGAGTGAATTTATGCATAAGAAAACTAAGTAATGTTAACCTCAACTTCTTCAGCTACAAATCAAATAATCTGCATGGATGACTGCACATTTATGTATGGATTATACATAATAAAAACTGCTTACCTATTTACGTTTACAGAATTTAGCAAACGCCCTTATCCAGAGCTACTAGAAGTGCTTTGTAGTCTCTATCCATAACACATCCTCATGCTAGGTTACTAGAATTATGCTATACCATCGAGAAACTATAAAAAGACATTTTATATTATTGGCATTGATTAAATAATATCCTGAAAAAAAAGAAAGCAAGCAAACCCATTAAATAGAATAAACAAAACTAGTCATTCAATTATGACGTGCCGCCGTATAAATGGAGGACAGGACGATCGGTCTGTGCGGTCATCGTGCATGTTTCCAGCGCTCTGTCCGCTTGACCTTTTATGGAATTTTGTGGGCATGACTTAAGGCAAATGAGCTGTGTGACTTTACAGGTGATAAAAATACATACACAAGTATGAGGAAAATCAGCGTTTCCAAACCTTTGTAAATCTGGCAGAAAATTTTTGTTCAGCAAAAATTTAAACACAACTGTACTAAAAGACTGATAAATGAGGCCCAAGGTTAGGCTCTGTAGAAGAGAGCCAGTGCTAAAGCAGCATAAAATGCTACTAGAGTAAAGTAGACCAATAAAAAGACCTATGGATCTTAGACTCACTCAGTGCAGGTGAGGAAGGGGTTGCATTCCTCATCTAGCTGCTTGGCCAGCTGTTCACTCATTACATCTGTCAGGGAAGTGGTTGCAGTCACATTTACAGTACCCCATGGGCTCTTAAAAAAAAAAAGAAAGACAGAAAGAAATAGATCAAGTATTACAACATTGCATATGAAAAGATATTATTTTAAACCTATTGCAAAGAGTACACCAAGACTGCTCTGACAAATTTAATAAAAACTTTTAAACGTTTAATAAAAAAAGACTGCCATTCCCATGTGGAAGTATTATAATTGTAATAATAATAAGAAAACATGCATTTAAAACAGGATGCGTAGGCTCCTAAATAAAGTAATAATAATAATAATAATAATAATAATAATAATAACAACAACCACCACCACCAACAATAATGAATTCCAGCTATTTGAGTAAACCGGCTATGCCACACGTGGACTGATTGGTTTTAGTGGCTTGGTGGTTAGCACGTTTGCCTCACACGTCCGGGGTTGGGGGGTCGATTCCTGTCTCCGCCCTGTGTGCGTGGAGTTTGCATGTTCTCCCCGCGCTTCGCGGGTTTCCGGGGACTCCGGTTTCCTTCCCTAGTCCAAAGACATGCATTGTAGGCTGACTGGCATTTCCAAATTGTCCATGGGGTGTTTGCGTGATTATGCCCTGCGAAGGGGTTGGCACCCCGTCCAGGGTGTCCCCTGGGATAGGCTCCAGGCTCCTCAAACCCTGTGTAGGATAAGCGGTACAGAAAATGGATGGATGGATGGACACTCTCTTGAGCGTTTTGACACCATTTTTGTCAACATTAGAGGTCGACCGTTTGATCGGTTGCTGGAACTATCGGTTATCTGCGAAAATCCACACCGATAGTTTTTCCCAGTTGCGTCCGCTGTGGGAGTGGCTCAGAAGGGTCCATTGTCATTATACAGTATAACAGCAGCCTCTAGAAGCTAAATAAAAGTGCTTGTTTTGAAACAAGACTATACTCTGCACAGAGCGGGATACTTCAGATGCGGATTTAAAACATCAACAACAAAAAGGTATGAATATTAATAAACGCTGAAAAAAATATATTGCATATTGTTAGTTCATGTAAGTTAATGCATTAACTAATGCTAATAAATGGGGCTTAATTGTAAAGTGTCACCTATGAAAATTACATGCCATGTTTCTAGGTTACAGCTAAAACACACACATTCGAGCTGGTTCAGTTCGGACATATTTTTTATTTACTTTAATATTTATTAATAGTTAAATAATAAATAATATTTATTTAATTTTAAAAAGTACAGTACATTTTCATTGTACAGCCAGTACTGTTTATTTTTGTAATAAAGTTCAGCAATATTTTTCGTTGTGTGTTATGTTTTCATTTGGTCTCGATTTTAAAAACTATCAGTTGATTAATCGATTATCGGCAGGTACTGTTAGTTATCGGTATCTGTAAAATCCACTATCGATCAACATCTAGTCAACATAGGACAAAAATCTTGTAACTTTCCAAAATATATGCTTGCTTTTGTGTGCAAAAACCTGAACAGCACCCCTCAGTGGCCAATTTTAGTGAGACTGCGTTAGATACTAGTGCGTTCCTACCTAAACCAAGTTTTGTGGCAACAGCTCAATGGTAAACCCATCAAATGCCTGCTGAAATCTGATTGGCCAATGACAGCTATGTTTTTACCAATTAGGTCATTATCAAAAATCCAATTACTGATTAGCACATAGATTCAGCAAACCAGACCATTTGTGCCAAAGTATCTTTTCCAACAAATAAAATGCACTTAAACAAAATGTAAACAATACTTTCTAAAATTACAAACAACAAAGCATGTTAAATAAAAATATAGATCACTTCTACTAATGTCTTAAAACTGCATTGTATGGAAGGGTGATTGACAGGTGAGTGGGCATTTAAATATGTTTAAATACTGAATACATTAGCAGAGCTGGTTTGCATTTTTATTTAACATTTTAAAAATAAGCTATTCATGTTTCATTTCTTGGGCCCATGGATTCATGCTGTTGGCACCAAATTCTCACCCTACCATCTGTGTGCCTCAGCAGAAATCAAGATTCATCAGACCAGGCTACATTTTTCCAGTTTTCAAGTGTCCATTTTTGGTGAACCTCTGCCCATTGCAGCCTCAGCTTTCTGTTCTTGGATGACAGAAGCAGAACCCGACGTGGTCTTCTGCTGTCGTAGCGCATCCACATCAAAGTTCAACATATCATACATTCTGAGATAACCACTCTGTACAATTGTGGCTCAAATCAGTCTGGTCATTCTCTGTTGACCTCTCTCATCAACAAGGTGTTTCCATCCACAGAACTGCCACTCACAGGATGTTTTTTCTTTATTGCACCATTCTGAGTAAACTCTAGAGACTGGTGTGTGTGAAAATCCCAGATCAGCAGTTATAGTAATACTCAAATCAGCCTGCCTGGCACCAACAATCATTCCACGGTCAGAATCACTGAAACCACATTTTTTCCCCATTCTGATGGTTGATGTAAACATTAGCCTAAGCTGCTGGACCGTATCTGTATGATTTCATGCATTCCTCTGCTGCCACATGATTGGCTGATTAGATAATTGCATGAATGAGTAGGTGCGTCGGTGTTCCTAATAAAGTGCTCAGTGAGTGTATAATGTTTTGTATGAACTATTATTAATTGTACAACTCATAATTGACTAGCTTTAAGCACTCCATGTTTATTCTTTAAGCATGTCTGCATTTTTTTGTTGTTGCTGTTAATGTCGTCTTTGTCGACATAACATTATCAACGACATATTAATGTTGTGGTGGACGAAATGACAACCAAAACCTTAACAAACGCATTCATGCTGTAATTAATTACATGGGAATCTGTCGTTGAGCAACCGGTCTTGAAGATGATGTCACTTTATTACTGTGGGTCAATGTCCAAACAAGATAATATACTTTTATTAATCCCTCATGTCGAAATTAAAGTGTTGCAGTGGCATGACAGTAAGGACGAAAAATAAACAAATATAAATTACCATATATATATATATATATATATATATATATATATATATATATATATATATATATATATATATATATAATTGTGTGTGTGTGTGTGTGTGTGTGTATAGATATATTTATATTTTTATATATAAAAAAACAAGTGAGAGCAGTAAGACATGACAAGTTCACTTATTTTCAAACCTTTCACTGGACATGTTAAAGTGAAAGAAAGGTGTACATAATACCTTCACACTTAAGATCTGTAATCCTTTAAACCCAAGGAAATCATCACCATTATAACTAACGCTGCCTTCACGTGCGTCATTCTCCTACTTTCCACTTGTGACGTGGTGATTACGAGCATGTCGTGTTCACGTGCTCTGTCGTCGGAAAGGACATGAAACATGGACGACACCAGTTGTCATTCATACATATTCCTTTTGTGCTTTTCCTTTTATTTTGACACCATAACACATATAACGTACTTAGTAGTACATATTGCTGACGATAATACGATTGTATTTGGTCAAATACAAGCTATTTTAAACGGTGTACAAACGTACATCATGTATAGAATGGTTGCTGATATAGTATATAAATGAATATGAGCAAAACGGCAAGCGCTAACAATTAGCTGCATTTAGAAAAATGAACAAAATCTCTCATTCAGTACAGAAACCGTCCTCTCCTCCGCCATGTTGACAGTTTAGGACTCCTCCCATCTCGGAAACTCCGGTATCAAAATTATCTCCGTATTAACGATAATTCCGGTAGCACGTGAAGGCAGCATAAGGTTAGTTAGTGTATTACAGCCTGGACATCCACATATTATTGCTAGGTAAAGTGGCTAATTAACACCAACATTAACGCTTACTTAGGTTACCGTATTAGTTACGTAATAAGGAAGACCCACCTTTATTTCTTCTGCGACTACGTCAACCTGATCCATAATGGCAGCTTACGATGGAGATAGGCGACACTTAGCAAACTGAAGAAAGCTCAAATAAATTACTTAATTAACAGTCGAGAAAGAGCTTATACTAGTTTGTCACCACACAAATGGTGTTCACTAGGTTCGTATATCTGTTAAAAACCTGAACTTAAAACCTGCCAATAAGAGAGCAGTGCTCACTCGCTGTTTTCGTGTTGAGTTTCAGCCACCGCTTGTTGCGATCAGCCGTCTTTAACCCCGGGAGCCGGCCAAGCAACAACTCTTCAAAGTGAAAGTCATCCTACGTGCTTTGCTATTAAAAAATATTTGCTGTATTACCATTTTACAGAGTATAGTATTTATTAATTATATAATAGTATAAAATACGTTATTCTCTTCTTAGCAACAATATTTTAATAATTTATTCATCGTTGAACGGTAAGCCTCTAATAATTCCCTTGTGCTTATAACATGAAGTTTGTAGAACGCAGCCTGACGTCACGCGCGTCGTCCCCGGAAACAGGAAGTAGTTTTTCATCAACGCTTTACGTGGAGGGCTGATCAAACTTTCTCGCGGTGAAGTTTGGTTTCTAATAGAATATTCGCTGCATATTCGAGTTTCTCTTTTATATATTTTAAATGACTTCCAGAATACAGAGGATTTCTGACCGATGAATTTAGCACGAGCCATTCCAGGGCTTTTATTCTGTATCTTTTTCGTGGGATCCTGTTTCACAAATAAGGTGAAAAAAAAGTATAATACTATAATAACATAGTGAAAGAATACATCATTTCAAGGAGATAATGTGATTGACTGATGTATTCTGATTCTAACAATATTATCTCTGATTATGTCATTGTTTTATTGTGTATGGGTGTTTATATTTTGATATTCAGACTTGACATTAAATGCTAAAACAGTTATTCTCTTGTTGCAGTATGTACTTTCTGTCCTGAAGTTTACATATCCCACTCTTTTCCAGGGGTAAGTCTGACACAGTTTGCTTTAAAAGCATCCACATGCACTTCAGCAGCAGATGTGTGTTTCTTTAACTCGGTTCTGCCCATATTCTTCACTCCATAATCACATTTTCTTTTTAATTCTTTTTTTTTTCTTTTCTTTTGCTGTTCTTGAACACACCCAGTTTAAATGAACTACAACCCCTGGCAAAAATTATGGAATCACCACACTTAGAGGATGTTCACCCAACTTTTTTACGTTATAGCAAACAAACAAATCATAGATATGACACAAAAAAGATTTTGTTCAATAGCTTAACATTCTGGTTTGTGAAATATACATAAAAAAAATTCAAGGACGTTTTTTTTTTTATTAATGGCATGTCATTTTCCAAATCAAGTAGAGGAAAAAATTATGGAATCATCAACAAAAAAACACAATTAATACTTTGTTGCTCCTCCTCTGGCTTTTATTCTTTGAGGCATAGACCTCACTAATGAAAAACAATATTCCCCATCAATCTGGTTCCAACTTTCTCGAATAGCAGTTGACAGATCAGCTTTGCAGGGTGGAGCCTTAACATGGACCAGTTTTTTTACTTTCCACCATAAATTTTCAATTGGATTGAGATCCGGACTGTTTGCTGGCCATGTCATTGAGTTGATATGCCTTTCCTGAAAAAAAGCTTTAAAACCGTTTGCTCTGTGGCAAGATGCATTGTCATCCTGAAAAATTATTTCATCATCACCAAACCTATTTTCTATGGATGGAATGAGAAAATGTCCAAAATTTCACTGTACAACTGTGCATTGACTGCTGACGTAATGACTGCCATCTTCCCTGGTCCTTTACCTGACATGCAACCCAATATCATAAATGAGTTGGGAAATTTGATTGGTTCAGGCAGTCATCTTTATATGTTTTGTTAGAACGGCACCAGATAAAAGTTCCAGCATCATCTCCTTGGCCAATGCAGATTCATGATTCATCACTGAATTTCACTTTCATCCAATCATCCACACTCCATGATTGCTTCTCCTTAGCCCACTGTAACCTAGTTTTCTTCTGTTTTGGTGTTAGTGCTGGTTTTCTTTTGGCTTTTCTATATGTAAATCTCATTTCATTCAGCCGGTTTCTTACAGTTCTGTCACAAACATTGACTCCTGTTTCTGCCCATTTGTTTTTCATTTGTTTTGTTGAGCATTTTCTATTTTCAAGGCATAGTGCTTTGAGTTTTCTATCCTGATGCTTTGACATCTTCCTTAGTCTGCCTGTATATCTACCTTTCATAACCTTCCCATTAGGTTTATACTTGCAACAAATTTTAGACACAGCTGACTGGGAGCAACCGACCTCTTTGGCCACACTCCATGTTGAAATTCCTTGTTGAAGGAGTTTTATAATCCTCTCCATTGTTTCAACTGACAACTCTCTCATTGGAGCCATGTTTCCTTTCAATTAGCCAAGTCCAACAGCCCATTAAAGTGTGTAAGCACTCCCTTTTAACTGCTGACTTATTAGCATTTTTAGACTTGTCCCAGTATTTGTTTTAGAAATGGAAATTAAAAATTGATTCCATAATTTTTTCCTCAACATTGAGTGATTCCATAATTTTTTCCTCTACTTGATTTGGAAAAAGACATGCCATTAATAAAAAAAAAATGTCCTTGAATTTTTTTTATGTATATTTCACAAACCAGAATGTTAAGCTATTGAACAAAACCTTTTTTGTGTCATATCTGTGATTTGTTTGTTTGCTATAAAGTAAAAAAGCTGGGTGAACATCCTCTAAGTGTGGTGATTCCATAATTTTTGCCAGGGGTTGTAATTAACTTTATGCTCAGCTGCTCTGGACTCACCTGTTATTCTCTGACTACTAGGTGGCAAACCTGCACTGGAGCTCTTCTGCTTTGGGTGACTGGGAAACTGGGATGGGTGGAAATAAAAGGTTTCCCCAGGTAACAAAATAATGTTGCAGAATTCTTTAGACTGGTAGTGTATAAAATAATTATAAAACTCTAGCTAGTTGTAGTTTCACTCGTGATTAACTATGGGGAAAGAGACTGAGTAAGTGAGAAATAAGTAACCTTAGTTCCTGTGGTGGGAATAAACCTGGCAGATGTGTGACTCTGATTTGTGCCTTGGGTCATCCGACATCACGTGTAACCAGTATAGTTCTTCTCAACCCAAACCAGCCAGAAGAAAATGGCAGAAAAATGAAATTCAGATAGCTTTCCACTGCAAAGTCCAACATTGGGCCTCATTCATCAATCTTTTAGTAAAGTTACGTGTAAATGTTTGCGGAACCCAAATTGAACTAAAAATTTCTGCTGGATTTGTAAAAGTTTCAGAAACGCTGATTTTCTTTGTATTCAGGTGCATATGTCATTAAATGGCAGTCACCAGTAAATACACAGCATAGCTGATTTGCATTTAGTGACACCCACAAAACTCCATAAAAGGCCAAGCTCACAGAGCAGAAAGTGCAGAATGACTACCAAACAGCCAAAAAAGAAGAATTTCTCAGAGGCAGAACTGGAAGTACTTTTGGCTCCAGTTTGTAAATTAAATGGATGGCTGAATTTCTCCCATTTATGCCAGAAACCTTTGCTTTACAGACACATGATGAGACACTGACATGCTTTAACCGCATGCTCACTGGCGTCTTTGTTTAGGGCCAGATTATGACGCAGCACACTAGAGAGTATAACCCCAACCTCCTTTTATATGGTGGCATTTCATCTTAGTTGAATGACTAGTGTTATTTATCTTTAAAATGAATTTGAGTTGGCATGCTGTCTTAATTTTTTTTCTATTTAATATTTCTTTAATATCATTGACAGGTTAAAAAATATTAAATTTGTGTATGTAATTTAAATAAATAAACAGTTTAAATTTGAGAGCATAATCTGTGTATTAAAATGCAGTAACTCCTTTGCAAATTATATGATTTTGCACCCAATCAAGCAAGGTTAGTCTTTTTGTATGTAAATTTAGATACACCCAAGAGCACAAGCAGAATACAAATGTTTTTCTGACTACCATGAATACCAAATTTCTTGTGTAAATTCTCATATGAATGATTCGTGAATAAATCCTGTTGTATCCAGGTTGATAAAGGAGGCCCATTGTTTTTTATCGTTGGTATGAGTTGAGCATTAACAACACTACTGCATCAAATATGTGTAATCCCTTATTAAAATGACTAGATCTGCAGCAGTGTCCTGGCTTCCAGGATCAGTCCTTTTTTTGGGGAACATATATGGTGGATCCAGAGCCTTGTCCATCCTGGTATGTCTGTAATTTCTGTACAGATAATGGAAGCGTAATGCTGAATTACACCCTTGGTGTCTCACATTTTTTTTTACTGATTTGTTTGTTTGTTTTGTGGCTAGCCTATCCCATTCTTTTTTGTATTGCAAAATGTGTCAGAAGTGGTCTTCTCTCTTCTTGTTAGATTCACACAAAAAGAGGTAAGCACAAAAACCATTCTTGTGTAGATTACAATGTATTGTAACCCTGTAAATACTAATACACACATGTATTACTATATACATAAACTCATACTTCCATAATGTTTGATTATTGCTTAAGATATTATTATTGCTTAAACTCATTAAAGATGTTTAAAATGTATCGTAATATTATTAACCTAAGTAGCAAAAGTGTGAGACATTAAATCATGCAGATACAAGCCAAGATCTTCTGTTAATGTTCACATCAAACATCAAAAATTGTGCTCTCTGAGACTTTAACCATGGCATGCTTGTTGGTGCTACGGTTTGCTGGTTTGAGTATTTCAGAAACTGCCGATCTCCTGGGAATAGTCTCTAGAATATACGCAGAATGGTGAGAAAAACAAAAACATCCTGTGAGCGGAGGATCTGTAGACGGAAACACCTTGTTGATGAGAGAGATCAGAGGAGAATGACCAGACTGGTAGGAAGTAGGTAGGAACTCTATAATAACTCATATATCAATTCTTTACAACTGTGGTGAGCAGAAAAGCATCTCAGAATGCACAACACATCAAACCTTTAGGTGAATGTGCTACAACAGCAGAAGGCCACATCAGGTTCCACTCCTGTCAGCCAAGAACAGGAAGCCGAGGCTTTCGTGGACACAGACTAACCTAAACTGGACAGTTGAAGACTGGAAAAAGACCAGGTGATTTTTTTTTTTCTTCTAATCTTCATCTGTCCAGTTTGGGGGAGTTTGTGCCCATGATAGCCTCAGATTCCTGTTCTTGGCTGACAGGAGTGGAACACAATGTGGTCTTCTGCTGTTGTAGCCCATCCAGCCCAGATCAGCAGTTTCTGAAATGCTCAAACCAGCCCATCTGGTACCAATATCCACGCCATGATAAAATCACAGAGATCACATTTTTCCCGTTTCTGATGTTTGATGTGAAGTGAAGCTCTTGAGCAGTATCTGCATGGTTTTTTGCATTGCGCTGCATATGCACATACTGTATACACATGCATACACACATTCATACACGCACATACACATATACTGTTTATGTATTAAACACAATAAAAGTTACTTAAAGAATAAGAATAGAATAGAATAAAATAGAAAAATGGAAAATGTTTAAGGTGCAATATTTGTTTTGTGCAAATATGACATTCTGGATGGAATGCAGTATGTGAACAAAGCTGTTATCAGCAGTCAGTTAAAGTGCAGAGTGCAATGGTGTAGTGTAATTACACACCCTCAAGCAGTCCTAGATGTTGAGTGAAAATGTAAATGTTCTTTAGTGGAGTGAGTGGTTATTATTAAGCAGCTGTATCGCTTGTGGGATAAAACTGTCCCTGAGTCTGTGAGTGCTCTGATGCTGGAGTACCGTCTACCTGAAGGTAGTAGTGAAAAGAGACTGTAGCTTGGGTGGCTAGGGTCTTTAATGATCCTCAGAGCCCTCCTCCTAGTGGAGATGTCTTGGAGGGAGGAAAGTTCACCTCCAGTGGTGCCCTGGGCCGTTCGTACAACCCCCTGCAGCACTCTGTTATCAAAAGCTGTGCAGTACCCAAACCAGCAGGTGATATTGCCGGTCATGATGTTCTCAGTGGTACTGCTGTAGAGCAACCTGAGGACTACAGAGTTCATACTGAACTTTCTTAGCTGCCATGTGTGGTAGCGGCGTTGTTGTGACTTCTTCACCACAGTTCCAGTGTTTGTGTGGACCATGTGGTATCCTGAGAGATGTGAACCCTGAGGAATTTGAAGCTACTGACTCCTTCTACTACAGTCCTGTTTACTGTGAGTGCACTGTGTGTTCTTGCATGCTTCCTGTAGTCTGTGACCAGTTCCTTTGTTTTCTCAATGTTAATGGAGAGGTTGTTGTCCTGGCACCACCGTGACAGTGCTGTGACCCCCTCCATGCTGTCTCATGGTTGTTTGAGATCTTTGAGACTTGGAGTCATGCGTAGCCACACAGTCAAAAGTATGCAGGGAGTAGTGGAGAGGGCTTAGCACACGTCCTTGGAGCTCTGTACTGATAGTGGAGAGGAAAGGTTTGGGCCCATCCTCACCACCTGCTGTCGGCCAGTTGCATAAGTTGCATGAGGATTTATGCAACTTATTCAGTTCATTTAGGATTCATTTAGGCCCAGTTCTCTGAGCTTAATAACCAGTTTTGAGGGAACTATGGTATTGAGCGCTCATCTGTAATCTACAAACAGCATTCTCACCGGTATCTCTCTGTTCTAAATGACCGAGGACAGTGTGTAGTGCAGTAGAAATTGCATCATCTGTAGTTCTATTTTGGCGGTAGGTGAATTAACGTGGGTCTAGTATAGTTGGGAGCATAGAGCAGATCATGTCTTTGATGTATCTCTGGAAGAACTTACTGATGATGGGAGTAAGTGCAACAGGGTGCCAGTCATTTAGCCATGTCACGTTGTTGTGTTTGCACAGAGATTGACTTTTAAAAACAAGCAGGTAAAGCAGACAGAGTTAAGGTGAGGTTGAAAATGTCAGTGAACACCCAAGCTAATTGCCCTGCACATGCTCTGAGGACTTGTCCAGGGATTCCATCTGGGCCAGTTGCTTTGCAGGTGTTTACTCACCTGAAGAGCCGACACACTTCCCACTCTGAGATCGATAATACTTTGTCTGCGTCCATGGTGGGTGCTCTCACTGAGAGGTCGGTGTTAATTACTTCAAAACGGGTGTAGAAAGCATTTATCTCATCTGGGATAGAGGCGGGACAAATCGCAGCACAGCCGGCTCTGGTTTTAAAATCCGTTATGGTCTGCAGTCCTTGCCACAGGCTCCGTGCGTTGCAGGTGTTGAACTGAGCATCCACTCTGTCTCTGAATGCATGCTTGGCTGTGTTGATGGACTTGTGGAGCATATAACTGGCTTTTTGTATTCCTCTCTGTTCAAACACCAAAGAAAAAACCTCTGCCAGAGACTTACCTCCAGGTAAAATCGGCATGTCAAATTAATGTTACGGTGAATGTAAGGGGTTTTAAAATTAAAAAAATGCAAAGCATTAAATACAAATTTTTCTGGGAATTTCAACGATGAAATTACACAGAAATGAATGGCAATATTAAATAGTTATTGGAAAGAAATAATATACCTAAAATTTACACCAAACAACTATGCGCAAATATGCTATAGATTAATTAAAGTTTCAGAGGTTATAGAAGTTGTCAGAGTACCAGACTAATCATCAGGCTATTAGATGACTAGACATTATTAGATGTAAACAAAGCAACAGAATATGAATTTGTCATAACATTTGCCAACGTGATGGATCTAGTTTGCTGAATATCCAAGTAGATATATATTAGAAGTAAGTTTACGTAATAATAACCCCTGAAATAATTTAGTGTTTCGTATTTTCTGGTTTTACTTTATGAAGAGGTCATCATGGATGAAGACATTCAGGTAAGGATTTATTTTATTGTCTATATTCAGGAATATAGAACTTTCTTAGTGACTATTTTACAAAAGTGGTAGTAGGGTACAATAAAAATACAAGCATTTGCTGTATCAAATGTAGACTATCACATGTAGAGCTCTTTTCATTTTTAAGAAAAAAATAGAAAAGGCAAAATCATAACCTAGTCCATTTCTATGGAATTTACAAAGAGATTCATATTTTTATTACTGCTCATGTGACAGACAATGTCTCTTTTTAAAAGTGCTATACAAATAAAATTGAATTGAATTTATTTGCTGTTCTCTCCAAGTAATTTTGATTTATAATTATTTCAAGTGAAAACCTGATGCTGATGTCAGCTATTACTCTTGCACTTCAAAATCGTCAGGTAAAATAACTTGTCAATTATACACACAAAACAAGCTGTTTAAAGGCCTACAGGTGTTTTTACACCTCCACCTCCAATCACATTATCAAACATTTTTCACAGTGAAGGAAATCAGATCTCCAAACTACACCTGATTTTGGACCTCAAAAGATTCTTAACAAGTAAAAATGTATATAATCTTAATATTCATTTCTGAAACTGTAACGCCAAGTGTGTCCATTGTGAAACAAGTTTTTTGGCCAACACTTCAATGAAGAACTGCTTAAAAAGAGCGACATGCATATTAAAAAGCATGAAGTGATTTCAGAATGTAAAACCTCCCTGAGAACTCCCTGTTACAGAAACAGGTTATTTCTTGTGTCATAGAAATTTTGCAACCCCTTTCTGATAGACATCATCTTGTTGATTGTTCTGAGGATTAGTAGGAATTTTTTACATCTTATCCTGATGTGTTGTTACTATTTTGATGAACGGGGCCAAAGTAGGTCAGATTTTGTACTGGATATTACTGATTTAAATTAAACCTTCTTGGTAGCCAAATTATTCATACAGCAGACACAAATTATACCACATTTACTTATGTTGAACTTTATTCATTAGTGATGTCAGTCCTGCCTTTTGGTTATCCTTTGTTTGCAAAACTTTCATCTCATCCGATTCCATTTCAGTTTGGGCTAAATGGTTATGTATGGGCTGTCATCCACTTTTGCTGTGTTGGTGAGTCTGTTTATTTAATATTGTAGTTTTGAAAGTTATTACATCTAGAACATTAGTTACTTAGTTATTAATGATTCCTCCATATATCCAATATCATTTTATGATTAAAAAAAATTAGTTTCATAGACATTGTGTACCCAGGAATTTGCTATGTGTGCATAAATCGACAAATTATAGACTGTTATTTATTCATTTGGATTTTCTCATATGAATTCTCATACAACAGCTACTAACCAGAGAAGGCTATCATATCACACTTCCTCTTTCATGTCCCTGTGAAGCACGTCATGCTTCAAACTGCTGACTGCATGATGAAGCATGTCATGCAACGTGGAGCGCGGCAGCGCTGTCCACCCCCTGCTCCCCCTGCATGAGCTCACAGACGCCCCTGATTGGCTGTTGTCACTGATTGATGATTGAGAGAGCCAGTTTTGCTCTCTTGGGCTCCTGGCCACGGATGGCTGCGTCATCATTGGGACTCGAACTCATAATCTCCGAATGATAGGATTTTTTTTCCCCCCTGTTGCGCCACTCAGGAGCCCTATTATAGACTGTTATTAAATAACAGTTATTTATTGTTATTACTGTGATTCAGCCGCAGTGGTAATCACAGCGTTGCTGATATTCAACCTCATGATTGCAAGTATGATATTGCTTTAATAAACAGTTCTATAAACAAGAAATTAATATTCAGCAACTGCCATGTCAGACACAGTATGACCAAATATTTTGTTTATTTTTGCTCCATCAGCAAAAATAGTTACCAAAAAAGCCACG
Organism: Pangasianodon hypophthalmus; assembly: GCF_027358585.1. Taxonomy (NCBI): domain Eukaryota; kingdom Metazoa; phylum Chordata; class Actinopteri; order Siluriformes; family Pangasiidae; genus Pangasianodon; species Pangasianodon hypophthalmus. Next base: position 9,697,048 of record NC_069710.1, read on the forward strand.
GCTGGATTGCGAGATGCATGTTTCCATGCAACGCACAGAGTGACTGATGCCCTGGAATAAATGTAGTAGCTGTTTTAATATAACACACTATTGCTAGAATTCATATTTTAATATAGCCAACACAGACAAGTGGAGTGATACAGACAAGTGGAGTGTTACAAACAGTGAAGTGTACTAGTGCTGTTATACTAAATATCAACACTCTTGGAGCACCGCTTGTCCAATCAAATGAGTGGACCAGAACTAACTGTTGTATAAGAATAATAAGTACAATGCAATATAGAAAATGTAATCATGTTCTGTTTCTCCTGTGTTTCAGGGTTATATAAAGTGTTCCAGAGGAATTCAAAGTCTAGCCATCTGAGGTTGCTATTTTGACCAGTTTAGCTCTTTTGATCTTTTAGTGCTTTACTGAATTGTTTGTTATTATGATATTTGTGCTATTTACAGTGAACAGTTGCTCTAGTTTTTTTAATTGCGGTTTCTAAATAATATATATAGTCAGGTCCATAAATATTTGGACAGTGACACAATTTTGCCTCTGTATACCACCGCAATAGATTTGAAATGAAGCAATCAAGATGTGATCGAAGTGTAGACTTTCAGCTTTAATTCAAGGAGTTAAACAAAAATATTGCATTAACTGTTTAGGAATTCTCCTAACATTAACTGTTTAGGAATCCTTTGCAGTCAATGACTGCTTGAAGTTTGGAACCCATGGATATCACCAAATGCTGAGTTTCCTCCCATGAGGTGCTTACACTGACTCCACATTTCTGATAGATGCTGTGCTATCCTTTTGAAAATTGTCACTGTCCAAATACTTATGGACCTGTAATAAATTTTTATATTTATACAGTATTGGCAAGGTCAATACCTTTATTTTCGTGTATATTCTATACACTGAAGATGTTTGGGTTTGAGATCTAAAAATGAATGATACAACAGATCAGAATTTTAGCTTTCATTTCCTGGTATTTACATCTAGGTGTGTTAAACAACTGAGATGTTAAACAACATGGCACCTTTTGTTTGAACCCTACCATTTTTCAAGTGATCAAAAATATCATAACATGACTGACAGGTGTTTCTTGTTGCCCAGGTGTGTCCTGTTAGATCGATTATTTATACAATTAATAGCTTTGAACGTCTACTCTTGGTTTGAGTCCTCGATTTTGCTTTTGAAGACTGGATTTGTTGTCAAAAAGGATAAACCAACATGAAGACCAGAGAGCTGTCTATGGGACAAAAACAAGTCATTTTGAAGCTGAGAATAGAAGTTAAATCTGTCAGATCCATTGCACAAACATTGGTGTCAGCCATTACAACAATTTGGAATGTCCTGGAAAAGAAAGAAACCACTGGTGTACTAACAACCAGACATTGTACAGGTTGGTCAAGGAAAACAACAGCAGTTGACGACAGAAACATTGTGAGACACCAACAACCTCCACAGGGCAAGGGTGAAGATATCACAATCCACAAACAGCAACTGGAAAAGCATCACAACCAAACTGTTGCATTCTTCTTTTATGTCACTGGGTCACGGGTTGATGTATTATTAAGTATTATTAAGTATATAAGTATTATTTACTTTTTTTCTAAATACTTTTGCTCACTTAAAAACTGGATGGTCTGTTGCCAAAGGTGCCATGTTCTAAGTTGTTTAACACATCTAGATGTAAATATCAGGAAATGAAAACTGTAATTCTGATCTATCATCTGATATTCATCTTTTGATCTCAAACCCAAATGTCTTCAGAGTGTGGAAAAGGTCATTTATGTTAGTAAGGTGTTTTTTTTGGGGGGGATTTTACAGCGATCTTGAACAACAGTTAATCAACTACGTGGTCAGGTAAATAAACTGACTTGTACTTAATTTTACAGTTTTTAATTTGCTATTATTTTTAATTTGCTATTAAACTTTTTTTTTTTTAAAGCATCTTGCTGTTGGCTACTGCAGCACATCCAACAGGTAATCCAACATCTCTTTCTCAGTGACTTTTAATTTTTGTCTTGTCAGGAGAGTGTGTTGTGATGAATATCCAATAGCTTTTTTTATTTTTCAAATAATAATTTTTTTTTCTTAGGTGATCTTTTTGGTGCTCTGGATTTTCCCTTCCGTAGGTCCTATAAATTCTATAGTGGTTGTTTTGCCAGGTAGGAAGTTTCCACATAACCAAAATAAACTTTGCATTTGTTAGATTTATATGGTGTTTCTGATATAAAGTGAAATAACCATCATTTCTTATAAGTGATTGACCAATAATTTGGGACGCTGATATATACATCAAGTCATATATAAAGAAAGTAACCATAAACACACACAGAAAATCCTAATAACTATAAGCCAAAGATGTATTAATTGACTTATTAAATGCTCCATGATGTACTAATGAAATACCCATTCTTACCAACAGCGCTATACTTGGCTTTTTTCTGGCGCTAGCATCAGTAAAGTTGAAGAGTGGACTTTCTTTGGTGCACTGTGCGGTCTGGCTGTTCCTGGCCAAGGTCAGAGATTTCGTCATTCTTCCTTCATGCTCATTCATTACAAATGAATGAGATAAATGAGTAGAGTTTTTGTGCCTAGTTTCTTATCCAGTTTATAAGACATTATTGTTTTTTTTTTTAAATGTTCTGTACATATCTAAACGATATTCACAGTTTAAGGAAAAACATTTAATGAAATCTAATGAAGTCTCTTTTCACTACAAATAGCCACATTCATCCTCAGACATTTCAACATTTTGTAAAATTATGACATTTTAAGTAGTGTGTACAAAAAATATAGTATAATATTACAGTGTATTGTATTAAAAAGGCTTTAGCTCAAGTAACAATATAGAAACCTGGGACATTAAAAATTTTTATGCCAGATTATTTCTTCCTGGCAGATTCATGACAGAAATGCTACAGTCAGTTAGAACTATTACAATTTCCTAATGTAATAGCCTTAAGGATATTATACAGTATACAATGAAAGTAAGTACACCCCTGTTTACTATTACGACAATCTTAGGAATTACTGTACAAACTATTAAAAATTACAGAGTATTCCAATTTAATACAACCTTATTTGTTTAGTTAAAGAATGAGTTAAAGAACCATATGATTAATATATACACACAAATACAGTATGTGGCTATTCAAAATTATATTAAAGGGTCCATACATTAAAAGCAACTGCAACAAAGACTGGTCCTTCACTAATGGAATTTAATTTGTGTTTGTCTAATATTGTGATGTTTATTGATTAAATAATAATGAAGAAATAATTCTTCACTTTTCACCTTGTCTTTGCTGGAGATGTTACATTTCTTTTATTGACTGTTTTAAGAATCCAAAAAGATCTTCTGTAGCATTCCAGTCAGGTGACATATTTCAGGGGCATTTCATAGGTAGTGGCCCATCAATCTAGATCATGATTATGACATCCTCCACCCACTGGGCCAGCCTCTGCTTAGACAAGAGAACCCCTTGTGTCTTTCCTCCGTGACAAATAAACATTGGGTCTGAGGATCAGTTGGCTGTCATCCAGCCTCACTAGTACTACATGGAGCATACTGAGCACAACAAGGAACACTGCAGTCTTGCCTTTATGGAATGCTGCAAAGCCAATTGATTGATTTACAACACTGGGTGATATGCAGTGTTTTCCCCACTAGTTTATCAAGAGATCAGTTTTGTCTTATTCAGATGGTTTGCTGTAACAGCATTAAAATTCATTAAACTTACGATGATCCATAGAATTCCTAGACACATGACTGATCCAGAATATTTAAATTAAAGATCTGTCTCAAATACGCATTCCCTCTGACTATATTTTAATAAGGTTAATCTAGAACAGTGAACACAAATCAGAAATAGAGTTGCCTTGAATATGGGCGCAAAGTGAAATCATACAGGCGTTCTAGCTGTGATGTAGTTTTATGTGTTACTGTTGTAAGCTAGTTTGTAGTTTTTACAGGTCCTGACTGATGCACATGCTTGACTAAATTTCTGGAGCCTACCAAGACCCACAGTTACAGATTTAATGTACTTTAACAGAAATTTGTATTAGACCAAATGAGTATTTAGATTTAAATGAGGCTAGGCCTTCTAAATATAGCTAAATATATACTACATTTGTCTAATTAACTGAAGAGCAGGCATTGCAACTATTTATAACAATAGTCTAGATATTACCCACCTGCGCTAGCCCTACGCAAGGAGTGTCATGGCTCTGACTTGCTCATTAGTGGTCTAAATCTACATCAGGATTTCTGTAAAGCTGCTTTATGACAATGGGCCTTATTTGTCAAGCTGGGTACAAATGGATTTATGTGCAAATCATTCATAGGAGTGTTTACATGAGATTTGTTATTCATGAAATTTCTGTAAATTTGGGTAAACATTCATTTTATTCTCATGCTCCTGAGTCTTTGTAAATTTACACATAAGAAAACTAACTAATGTAAACCTCAGCTTGATTGACTTCAGATCATATAATTTACATGGATTACTGCACTTTTATCTGTGGAATATACTGTTTAAGTTGCTAATTTTATTAGCATATAGGAGATGCCCTTGTCCAGAGTGACTTGTAGAAGTGCTTTGGAGTATCTATCAAAAACACAGCCTCATGTTAGTTCACTAGGGCAGAGACTAAGAATACTGTCGAGAAGATTTTGTGAAACCCAGTCATTTTATATTACTGGCATTAATTGAAGAATATAAAAAAAAATAAACAATACTTGCCAACACAAAGCCATACATTAAAACAAAAAAAATGAGTCATTCAAATATTAATTATTTTTACTGGCATAGAACCAAAATAATTTCCACTTCTGTCTTTCAGCCTTTACTTTGATCATTTGTTTTCAAATCAAAATAACTTCCATATCTTTATTTCAGGCTTTACCCTGATTGTTCATTTCGTGCTCCCAGCTGTCTGTGCACGTCAACTTTAAGGGATTTTTGTGGGTGTAATTAAATGCAAATGAGCTGTGTTTTGAACACGTTTTGCATGTTTGGGTGATCAACATACACACACACGAGTACAAAGAAAATCAGCCTTTCCGAAATATTTGTAAATCCAGCGGAAAACTTTAGTTTTGTTTGACTTGCAAACATTTACACACAAGTTTTCTAAAAGATTGATAAATGAGGCCCAATGTCAGTTGTTTAACAGAACTTTATTTAAAAGACACTTGGATTGGACCAAATGAGTACCTAGCTTTAAATGAAGCTAGCTATGTAATTTATTAAAAGATGTGAATATGTACGCTATACATATGTTAAAAAGAATGTAAAAGGGCTTTTGTAATTTGCCTTAATTGAAAATTGCATTGCAGGTGAACTCACATTTGTTTCACTGAGTTTCTACAGTGAAGTCTGTAATTTAAATTTAGTCTATATATATAGACTAAATATAAAGTATAACAGCATATACAGTATTTTCTGAATTAAAATTTGTACTATTTACAATATTAGTGATATTTAACTAGGGAGTATTCACTTCTGTTGTGTCTTGTATTATTAAAATGTTTGTCTTATCTCACTTACAGATACTGGCTTCTGGTCTGTCCATTTTCATATTCAGCACAGAAATCGGACCAGTAACATTATGCTGGTGAGGTGACAGCTTCAGGAACTGTCATCATTAATTATTGTGATGATAAGTGTTCTATGAAATTAATAAATGCCCTTTGTACACAATATGGAATACTTCTTCATTAAATTTTTCTCCTTACAGCATCCTTACAAACCATGTTGGTGAGGCGCTATCAATTCACGCTAACAGACTTCTGGAGAGCTGAAAACAAATTTCATTACATAATTACATAATGATACTTCGCCTTGACTTATCTTTCTTTTCTTTATAATATTATACAATATAACAGCTGACAATCATGACAGTTTAAAGGAGCATGGAGCATTTAATATCAAAGAATGTAATTTCCAGATGTTTGTGTTTGCATATTTACATATCTGTGATCACAGGAAATTTTATTTTGTACTGTAATAGGCATTGCTGATGGCATGGTCTACACAGGCAATATGCTGTGTCTAAATATGGATTAAAAACAGTATCTATCCTTAGTAGGTATATATATTTTGTATTAACAACTGGATGATGAATACAGAAATAGATTCTGGGGTTAGTAAACTTCATTTTCAAATTAGGAAACTTTGAGTTACTTTGGATTCAGCTTAAAACTGTAACTATAAACTAGCCATCTTGGTAACTAGTATATTATTAGTTAGCATTTCATCATTACATAGCATTGCTGTATGCTTTCGCCACTTTCAGCAATTCCTATTTGCCGCTATACATTTTATATTCTCAGCTATGCTCAGTATTATATTACATAAGTGTATTGTTCATGGCACTTTGATTTTAATTTTGTGTTTGTGTACATTATGAGTGCTCAAAAACATATGTAGTACTGTTTTGTCTAGGGAAATTATATAAATGATTTCCATCATCTCATAATGCTTGGTTAATACTGTTTTTCCTTGCTTTTAAAAATGGAACTGAAATAAAAAATTTTAAAAAACTTTCCTGAATGGCATTGTTCATAGGACTACATGACAACATATACATAAATTATATTAAAAAATTAAAATTGTTTGTGCTTTGATATTTGTAAAAAGGTGTTTTTGCTTTGGTATTTACATTTATTATTGGCTATTTATTTATATGTATTTCATATGCAGTATAATCAGTTGCAGATCTTTTTCACCACCGTCATGTATTTGGCTGGTTACTGGTCAGTGTTTCAGCACATGTGATGATTAGTGGAGTGGAGGCATCTGTGCATTTAGGCTGCAAGTCGACCGAGGTGAAACGAACGCTCATGATGGCTTAGTGCTGAAATGTATCTGTTTCTACTTTTCACCCTGATTCTCTATTGATTATAAAAGTGACCTGCAAAACTATTCCAGAGTGCTGGTTTCTTCTATGTTCAATTCAATTCAATTGCAGCCCCAAAGCCACTACAGCAATCGCAGTCCCAAGCCATTACAGTACAGCTCCCCATATGTGATCCCCAAGCCATCTCCACAGCCCCCAGGTGGTGCCATCCCCAGCAATCTAAACAGTTCTTCAGGCAGTCCATATGGGGCCACCCCCAGCAGCAGCGAGCGAACTATATTGATAACTGCTAATTTAAAAGATTTAGGTACATAGCCAATGCTAAGGGAAGAATTGATTATCTTTAAAAGAGGTTTGATTGTTTCAGGAATTATCTGTTTGAGGAAACAAGTAGGTAAAGAGGTAAAGGCAGGAAGGAAATCATGCATTCTGTGGTACACAGATTTCTTATTTCACAGGTTTGTCCATTAACCACTACTCCATTCATCAAATTCTCACATTCCATCTCATTTTCCATAGTCAGTTCAAATTCAAAGTTTGTTTTCTTCCCTAGTCCAAAGAGCATTCCAATTCCTGTTTTGTCCTCAACAGCTTTGATTATCATTACCACCATAATGTTTTCAGGGTCTTTTACAGTTATTGTATTGCTTCTTTGCTTTACTCTCTTTCATGTCTTGTTTGGTTTTTCAGTCTTTTATCTTTGAGTTAATTTGTGTCTGTTTTCTTCAATTATTTCTACATTTTCTGTACCTTGCGTTTCCATTCTGATTTCTCTTTGACACCACAGTCACCCAAATTTTATTATTATCCTTTTTGTTGTCGAAATCAATGTTCCCTTCAGCCAACTTCTTTTTTCCAACAAAGTCGCTATCCTTTAACTCATATTCCTTTCCCAGTCCTTGTTTATTTGCCATTGTATCCATCATTGTATAAACAACAAATCATTTCCCAGACAGCTAAAGCTGCTGGTCAGTGGTTTAAAACAAAACACACAAAAAAAGATCAAGTCAAAAACAAAAAAAGATAAACCAACAAACAAAATAAGTGGGAGATCCTCTCTCTCCCAACTGCAGCCAACTCACTTCCTGGATTTGAACTGTACCAACTCTGAAATGCCAGTCTCTCAGAGTCTCTGCATTTATTTATTTATTTGTTTGTTTTTTCATTTGGTCCCTTTCAAAATTGTAGCCTATCTTTCTCCCACATAACAGTATGATGTCCTGAGAGAATTAAAACCCTAATGCAAATGAAGGCCTAACTGAAAAGCTTACAGTAGCTGGTATTACCAGGTGGTGTCCCAGCCAAGTACTAACCAGGCCCGACTCTGCTTAGCTTCCAAGATGAGACGAGATCAGATGTTCTCGGAGTGGTATGGCTGTAAGGGTGTGCACAAAAAGTTGCTTAGTGTAAGCAAGCTGTTAAAATTTTGATTATTTTTTTATTATTTATTATTTATTTGATTGTTTTCTTTCTTTGTTTTTTATTCATGTGAGGCCTGTTGCACGAAGCGAGTTGAACAAATTCGGAGTTGCAGAGTTGTAAGTTGTAGGTTTTAAGTTGTAAGTTTTAAGTTGACAAAACGAAACAACCCGGGTTAATTAAGGTTAATAGGTTTCATGACGCTGGTTATCAACTTTCTCAGTCAACCCAGGCTTTAACCCTGAATCAATGATTACTCATTGTGCACATGAAATCCAGACTTTTGCAGCAAACAGCCAATAATGTTCAACATGGAAAAAGCAGGTGTGCATACTTTTCAGTTGAAGAGCAAGAAATTATTATGCGGAAATATGAGGAATATAAACTTACACTAACCACAAAAAACTACACTGTTGCAGCTGCCAAAGCTCAGGAAAAATGCTGGTGGAATATTCCTGATTGTGTAAATGTGTAAGTTTACTTTTATCGGCTCACAATGAGAATAAACGTATAACCCCATCATATTTCATGTAATTTCATTTTATATAAATGTAAATTGTCTTAATTAAATATTAATGAAATAAATATAAATTTGTGAAAATATATTAGGACAGGAATAATGAATTGGTCCTGACAAAAATTTAGTATTTAACTAATTCTTTCTAATATTTTGATGCAACCCAAACTCCAAACGATCCTGGCAGCAGATTAAAATGAAATACAAAAACATCATTCAAAGTGGTGAGTAATTGCAATGTCCTCTTTATTGTCCTTGTGTGCATATTATAATAAAATGTATTTGCTGTAGCAAAGAGAAGAAAGTGTTAATTTAAGAAAACAATAGGAGGGCCACCTCTTCAGGAATACACAGTGGCAGCAGACTTGGGCCTGTCCAACCGGGGGAGACCCATCATGGATGGTGTTAAAGGCAGTGCGTCTTCAGATCCAGGTGCTGGTGCCTCCAAACGGGGTATGTGTACAGGATATATGTACATGAATTTGACTGAGATCTGCTTAAAAATAATTCTAAGATTCACTTATGACTTACTGAAGGTATTTTTCAGTTACCTTTTGGAGCCAGCACACACATGTAGAGTCTCATACAGAGGTTAGTATCCAGCATACAACATACCATATTAGAACTTGCTATTGCCAGTATATCAATTGCATGGCCTTATTTGGTTAGTAGGGTGAAGCTTGTGAGGAGGACATACTACCAGTGTGCTCAGAGAGAGCAGCAGATGTAAATGTGCTTTAAGTTATAATACATTTCAATGAGAAAAAACATCAAGTTAGTGCCTTTTCACTCATGTCTATTCTATTATTCAGAACTGCATTCTACACCTGAACCCTCTTCATCCCACAGATTCACAGGACAAAGAAAAAGGGTAATACATGCTTCCACATACAGAAGTTACAACTGTGTACAATAAAATTCTAACCAGTCTGTTATTTCTTCAGATGGAAACAGACTCTGTCAAAGCAATTTATAAGAGGAATCTAGAGCTGGACTGCAAGCTCAAAGAGCAGGATTATGAGATTAAAGTATGGCAAAAAAAAAAGAAACTGAAATTACAAATTGAGGAGTTGAAATACCGAAAGATGGTATGTCAAGCTATGGTTATGAATTAATGCAGTGTTTTAGTATGAAGGATAATGCATCAACATCTTTTTTTTTTAAAGCAACATGAAAAGCAATAAAACACTGGGACTCCCAAATATGTCAATAAAAAAGCAAAAGGGGTGTGTAGGGCTTAAAAAAAAAAGTATGCGTAAAACTCCTTCATTCATTGGTCAGAAATATGACAAGCAAAAAATGTAAACAGTTAAGTGATAAAAATCACCCGAGCACAGAGAAAACAGAGCTACTCTCAATATATTAGTGGATCACTGGATTAAAAAAAAAACATGTAAATGTGCAGTTTAAAACATTTTGTGTAGCACTTCCACTGTTTATTTATTTATTTTTTTATATTTTTTTTTTTTTTTTTTGCCAGTCCAGACCTTCTAAACACATCACACTTTCTGGTGCGCACTGTCCTTTGGCTCAGTTTGTGCCTTTTAGGTCAGTTTAGCAGCTCACATCTACAGAAAAATGTTGTTGGCAATGTAAAATATGACGTTTGGTCCACTTCATGTATTCAGGATCAAATCACATTGTCACTGCAACTGAACCACACTAGAGTTTGTAACCAGGCTGGGATGAGTGGCGATTGTTATGTTTTTAGCTGCACAAATGAACTATTTAGAAAATGCTCCAGAGTTTGCTTCAAATGGACTGAACAATGTATATGTGAATCTAAGACTGTGCTAAATTAGTCTCTCACCTTCAGTTTCTTTCAAGAACATTTAAACCACATACCTTTATATATATGTATATATGGTTACAAGTCATAAATGGCGTGAATGCAGGAGTGTTGAGGCACTATTGCATATATTATTATCATATGATTAACTAAAGTCAAATTTTCTTTTTAATTTAAAACAAAGTTTTTGAGTACTTCTGTATACAAATGATTATGGAATATTATTTCTCATCTGAGTTTGTGATGTTACTAAATAAGCTCCACCAGTTTGAACCTGTCACAAATGATATACATTGTATTAGTCGATTATCTGGTATCAAAGAACCTCATGCTCAGCTAGCCAGCTATTTAATTTAGATGATGCTAATGATGAATAAAATCATAGCTGTTATGTTGTATTTTGTCTGCAGTTTATCAAATCGCTGAAAATATGATCAAACAAATCAAGATTTAAATGTTGCCCTGTGAAAAATGCAAGCTAGTTTGTGAATGGCAGGATGAATATGGATTGTCAGGACTTGAGGAGTTGATGATGGTCAGCAGGGGTCTTGCAGGGGACACTTTAGCAGGAGGTCAGGTCACAGGGTCAAGTACCAGGAAACATCCAAACAATATCAAAGGACCTAGGAATGGGTGATTTTCAAAAACAATGATGTGGGAAATAAGACCCTGAGAGCTTTGAGAACTAAGGAATAGAATATTTATTAGTCATTGCCACATAGGAATTTTTCTCTTTGCATATCCCAATGCCTTCTCACACACAAAAAAGTTCAAGGTCAGAGCACAGGTCAGCCTCCTGAGTGACCCAGGGGCAACTATGAACTAAGAACTAGAAAACAATGAACTCAGAAATAAGGAATTTGGAAATGTAGGTAGGTAAATAGGGCCTTTATTAGCCACTGCTGCCTAGAATTTTTGTTGGCATGTCCCAATGTCACTTCACACACACACACACAAAAGGAAGAATGTCCTGCTGCAAATTAGTCAGAAGGCCAGCTAGCAGCAAGCAGATGTTAGTCTGTTCATATGCTACATTTTATTCAACTCAGAAAGTGGGAATATCAAACCTCCTACTAAGAATATTCTAACGGAACACCAGTCAATACCAGTCATAAATTCATCAACCCCGAATTCACCACAAGACAATGTGGTGATGTCATGCTAACATGGTGGCATGCAGGAAGAGTTACATCACTAATGGGAAACGTTGGCCTTAAGGCAATTTTAAGTTACTAAAATATGGTGGAGTATAATACATGTAATAATAATGTAATAATGGAGTAAAATACATGAGTGGGGTGATACAAAATTGCACTAAGGAAAGTGATTCTAGTTCAAGATGTTCCAGTGTTCACCTGGTGAAGTTTCATTCCTAAACCACAGCAGCAACTTTAAGCAACATCACTGAAAAAATCTGAATATGGTTTGAGGCACATATTTACAGAAATGTTATTGGGTGTGATATGTTTTGGTTGTGATATGAAATTACAGTACCATACTTTCAGCTACAGTAGCTTCATACCTCCCGTGCCTAAAAAAAAGAAGAATCAAAACATGTTTTTACTGACTGACATTTAAGGTAAAAGAGAAATGTGTAAATTTATTTTTCCACTGTTTTTCTATTATTAAAGTTGATAGTAATCTTCTACTGCATGTCCAAATTTGTTCCTCTCTCTCTCTTTTTCTCTCTCTTTCTCTCTCTCTCTCTCTCTCTCTCTCTCTCTATTCTTTCGCACTCTATTATCCCTTCAATAACCCCCTTCAGTCAATCCCCACTGATCCCCCCCTTTCCCAACCTGCACTATGTTCTGTTTGGTTAGGTCAAACACATTTTTTCAGGGACCAACACTAGGCGCATTTGCTGTTCTCTCACTCATTACCACATTACCTCTCTGTCGGACTCTCTCTCTGTCTACATCACCATCCCTCAACCTTCCTCCTGACAAGCATCTAAGACTTTTCTTTTCTCTGTACTACTTTGTGGATCCAGGGTAACACCCAGTCAAAGCAACATTTTGTATGTGTGGGAACACAGATGAGACAGCATGGACCTGGTGACCTGGCTTGTGGCTGTTTTGCTCTCACTGTGGCAGTGCATAGAAGGCGTGGGAGCTGGTAAGCTCAAAATTCCAATATGCAGTATTATATTGGTAATGCTGTTGGTTATGACTGTATTTATTCAAGTATATTGTAACATTCCTAATTAATTAATGTGAACATGTGGTTTCTGTTGGATCCATTTGATAATTCAAATTAGGTGCAGAATTATATAAAAAAATATATTGTTATGATACTTGTATAACAATAAATTGTATAACATACAATCCATTTTCATGGGAACTTGGTAAGAGGATCATGCTAAGACTTCAGTAAGCCTTTGGTTTATAAAAACAATTGAGAAATGCCATTTTCTCAGATTTTAAAAAGGGGGCAATCCTGTTCAAGGGACACAACCATATGTATGCATATTAGAGCCCTAGATAGGATACAGCTCTACAGGAGCCCCCACATAATTAATATTTATCAAATAAACAGAAAAATCTATGAACTCCAAGTAAAAGTGCAAGTAAATCCTTAAATAAATACATAATAAATAAATAAATGCACATTTAAAAATAATAAACAAGCCTTTATTTTCCCTATTTAAATGCAATTTTTTCCTTTTTTTTATCTTTGGCACTAACAGGATTCAACTTTAATAAAACTTTAATAAAGTTGTTGTCAACAATTTTGCAGTATTGTATCATACTACCACCTAATTCAATTCATTATTGAAATTTATCATGGTAAGATTATTATGCTGTGTGATCTGATGACACATTTTTTTCCCTTTTTTTTTATCTTTAGCCAAGGAATGGACATATGCAGGTAAGAAAAAATTTTACTGCTTTATTTTTTTCATCCATAATTCTGTAAAAAGCAGACTCAAGCAGGAAGTTAGGATCCATTCACAAAAGGTTTATTAACAACACTGAGACATATCCAAAATTGTAGGCAAGTCCAGGTCATCTACAAAAAGGGCACTGGCCACCTCAGTCTAACACACGGATCCAAAATCAAGGTCAAGTCACAGGCAGAGGTAGGCACACAGTAAATCAGTATAGGAGGGGCAATTTCAAATGAAGAAACAGGAAAACAAGGCAAGGGTTATACATGGTAATACCTCCACTGTGCTTGACTGATGAGCTTGTATGTTTTGGGTCATGAGCAAATCTTTCTTTCTCCTTTCTATGGCCTTTCCATGACTTCGGTTAATCTACCAAAATTCCAATCTGGCCTTCTGAATCTTACTGCTGATGGCTGGTTTGCATCTTGTGGTATGGCCTCTATATTTCTGCTGTAGAAGTCTTCTTCGAGTGGTGGATTGTAAAACCTTCGCTCCTGCCCTGTGGAGGTTGTTGGTGATGTCACTGACTGTTGTTTTTGGGTTTTTCTTCACAGCTCTCACAATATTTCTGTCATCAGCTGCTGTTGTTTTCCTAGGCCAACCTGTTTGATGTCTGGTTGTTAGTACACCAGTGGTTTCTTTCTTTTTCAGGGCATTCTAAATTGTTGTACTGGCATTAGGCATAGCCATTCTTGTGTGATGTATGTGCTGAGCAGCGTTTTGTAATTACGTTGATTTGTACCGAGAGCTGAGATAAGATACTCATTTTAATTTTAACCACTGCACTTGCAAGGTAGAGATTTCGAGTTGTGTTCCTAATTTGTTTTCACAGAATCAGCCCCAGGATATCTCAGTAACAATTTATATGTTTGAGAGATGTGTTTGTTTATAACTGGCCCAAGATTTACCAAAGGCTTATTGAAGCCTTCTTCAGCCGACTGGATGTACTGACTTAGCTGCAAGTATCTAAAAAAAAGTGTCACTTAGTTCCTCGAAAATGGTCATTACTAATTAAATGTATAGGTGTCTTATCTCATCTATACCATTATTTCTATAAGCTGGATATTTCAGTCTACAAATTTATAAGCAGTAAATTTTTATTTTGTGTAACAGGCGTTATTGTGGTAATGAATTTCCTTGTTTGATAGAACAGTGGATTTCTTGCCATATCTTCAGGGATTGCTAAAGAAGTGGATTTTTGGGGACAGATTTGATGTTCTGTCATTAAAACAGTATGGCGTATATATAAAGAAAAAAAACACCAAAAAGGTGCTGTTATAGGAAAATAATTAATGACAAATGGTGTGGACTTGATTCATTTCCTATGACAGCATGTCCTGAGGTGTTTTATCCATGTAAATAAACAAATACACATTTTTCTTTAATAAACAGCACATCACAATTTTTATCTGTTTATGGTTGTGTTTAATTTCATTGAACATCCTTAAAACAAGTTCCTGTTATCACTTGGACATAGAAGGATAGGATAGGAAGATAGAAGTCTAGTAGTAGATCAAATAGTGAAGGAGAGAAAGTGGGTGGAGAGAGGGAAAAGAGAAAGGGAGAGAAAGAGAGATGGAGTGGAACAATGACAGAGACAATGTGTGCTAGAAACAGACTGACAGAGTGAGAGACAAAAAGTCAGTAAGAAAGAAAAGCAGAAAAAAATGATGTAGACAGTATAGAAATAGAGAATATGGTGGATGCATGGTGGAGTCATGACAAAGGAGACTGTTCTGCTTGGTACATGATTTCTTTTTTAGTGGTTCCCATACATCTACATGCGTGACACACACACCTCAAAGTGCATGTTGTAGACTGTAATCCAGTTTACATTAAACCTGATGTTTGCATTAAACTGGAGTTAATGATACAACACTACATCCTGACTGAAAATGCATAAGCATTCTCACAAGCTAACTCGTACCATTAGTTATGAATTAATAAAGGAGCATTTTGGCATAAAATCAGCATTTCTTTTACTACAATATTAAAACATGAAAACAGACAAAAAAAGGATCAAACAATTATTAATAAATGACTAAATTTCAATCATATTTTATAAAGACACAATACATATGAAATGGCTGTCTGTAATTGTAAAGTGTGGTGAGAGACAGGATGTAAACTGTTAAACTTGTGTGTGCTTTATTAGGAAAAATACCAGAATCATAATCCAAATCCATTGAGGTTAGACAGGACAGGCCTCGCCACAAACATCGGACTGGACAATAGAGGCCCAAAGGGCTAAAGAGGCCACTGAGTGGGCAAGCAGGTCTGTGGAGATCCTGTGAGCTCCCACTGCATTCGATCATGCTCCCTCTACAGGGCACTCATAGGCTGTTGTGTGTTTATTAAGGGGCTCTTTGACCGGGAACAGTTAATTAGTGATGGTCTAAAGCAGTGTGGGGACAAAACCTTACCTGCGAAAGCTGATTGTAAAGGTACATTTGTCTGATTTATAAACATTTTTTCCTTGAGTTATAAACATTGTCTATACATAATTTAGACCTGAAATGTGTGTATTCATTGAACAATGAAACTAAAGCAAATGCTAGCTGAGACTTAATAGTTAGGACTATGTATTTTATACCTACAGAAATGTTAATACTAGGCCTGTGTTGGTATGTTCATACCCAGGTGTGTGTGTGTGTGTGTGCGCGTGTGATTTTTTAGTGTATCTTTCTTCTATGCTCTTGCTTCGTCTGTATTTGGGACAGCCTGAGTGGCACAGTATAGGGACATGTTGTCCCACTGTTGTCATGGCAATCATCAGGGCAACTGCTGAGCCATTTTACAAAAAGTGTTCTTTCCTTCCTTTCTTTCTTTGTGTGCGTGTGTGTGTCTGTGTGTGTGTGCGTGCACACACAAAAGCATTGGGTATGCATGCATAGGAATGGTTGTATGTGTTTGTATATTCAGGCATGATTTCTCCCTGTGTGTGTTTGTGCAATACTTTCTGCTAATCCTTTTGTGTGAAAAATCATGCCTGAATATACAAACACACATAACCATGCGCGCACACACACACACACACCTTAGTATGACTATTCTATACTATATAAATTTATACACACAGGTACAATGAGAGACACAAACACATTTACAAACACACAAAAACCTACCTACATAGACACTCCAGTCAACCCACACGAACAAGCTGAAATTAGACAAAAAGTGTAAATCTTATTTCAAAACTGTACTGTTTTTTTATAGCAAGGATGCTAAACAGGTCATTCTTTTCTCAACTTTTTAAATGTAAAAAATGGTAAATGTCACGTTTGTTACAATATTATACACCTTATCTGCACCTCTCGTATCTTCCATTGACTACTTCATCCACTCCGATGTTGAATAATGCTTTTGTGCTAAAATGAACAGCACAATCTCTGTGTCTCTGTGTGTGTATTTTGGCAACCATGCATCACCTCATTAACTGTGCATGACTAAACTCTGAGCTAATATTTCAGAATGACCTTATTTGACACACATAGGATTTGTTATCTTTGTGAAGTATTTTCATTGACTTGTATATTACTGTAGATAAACAATGCTACACCAACTAAGCTTAACATATTTTTCCAAGAGAAAAACATCTTTTTTTTTTTTTTTTTTGAGGTCAAGCCTCCAGGTCCTTCAGGTTCTCTGGTTTCCTCCCGCCTCCAAAAGTGTCAGTGGGTGGATTGGTGATTTTAAATTGCCTCTACAGGTGAATGAGTGTACATGATCCCCTGTGATAGACTGGCCTCCCATCCTGGGTATATTCCCGTCTTGTGCAACAGCGTTCCCAGGATAGGCTCCAGATCCACTTATGCATGTTGATTACTGAAATAGATAGATGGATGGATGGATGATGATGATGATGATGATGATGATCATTAATGCTTCCATTTTTATTATATTTAGTAACACAATTTACATGTACACACAATTTACTCTGTTTTTCCTCAGAAGATGCAGGTCAGTCTGAATGGCCAGTTTTGTTCCCTGAGTGTGGTGGGTCCTCTCAGTCCCCCATCAACGTGAACACTTCCAAAACTTGGTACGAGCCATCCCTTCCTGAGTTACGGCTTCTGGGATATGAGCAGTATGGCCATGAACCTTTCACACTCTCCAACAATGGCCATACAGGTAAAACAGCTCTCATACATACAACTCTCATACAAACTTTTCTTGCTGGTAACAATTGTGCTTGGAAACACAGTGACTTTCCTAGACTTTCCACAGGGTGCCTTCCTAGTCCTCTAGTTTGCATACATTTACTGTCAAGGGCATAATCTCTCACACACAAACCTCTCAGCATTTCCCATGGATCAAAATGACCATGCACTGCCTAGTTACAGTCTCCTATATACATCACAGTGTATTTTCCTTATAGGGACATTAACATAACATTTTTGATCTGCATGAGGTTGGTGTGTATCCTCATGAAGAGATTTATAGATACAAACTCATATATACATGTTTACATATATTTGAAAGAACACATGATGAAATTAAAATTATATATATAATTATATATTATTTGTCCACACACACATACACAAAACACACACACACACACACAAACTGGTGTCCTTATCAAGAGGTGTTATTAAAGTAAAATAGAAATAAACAAGCAATTCAATTAACAAAATTAGTAGGAAATGAACTGAATGAATGAATATTTTTATTATTATTATTATTATTATTATTATTATTATTAAAACGTAACCCCCTTCTAGATTTTGACTAGTAAGCTGTTCCACGCCTTTGGTGCACAGTGGCAGAAAGCTGTTTCATCAGCATTACTGTATTGCATTCTTGAAACTTGCAACAAGCTCCACTTGATTATCTTACCTGTACCTGATAGGCACAGCGCATTCAGATATGTATAAGGGTGCTAAACTACTAAGAGCTTTAAAACCCAGTAAGCAAATCTTTTTTTTAATGATTCTAAAAGAAAGACAGACAGCCAGCCTGTCTGTTTGTTTCTGTTCATAGTTTTGGTGTGCTATACATGGTCAATATTTATTGAATCCATCTGTCTGTCTGTCTCTCTGTGTGTCTGTCTCTCTATTTTCCCTCAAAAATATTTCACTAAAAAACATACATTTCTCCTAATACAAAATTTTAATTGTATCTTAATGGTTAACACTTTGAGTTAAAATTAAGTGTTAGCCATTAACAAATCTTAAAGTTAACTCTTTACTATTGACTCTTTATTAACCTTATTAACGCTTTATTAAACTCTTATTTATCTTAATGTTCCTCACTGTTATAAGTAATTATTGCACTTCTTTGTGTGTTTCAGTCAAAATCACACTTTATTCCTGAAGTAAAGATTGTTGGAATTGAGTTTGGAAAAAAATTATAATTATGGAATGAGGACAGGTTTTGGTAGGAAGTCTAAATAATGTGATTATTATGAGAATATTTCTTTTTGTACACATGAACATTCTCGTTACTGTCTTTTAGAGTCTCTTGCTCTCTCTTTATTTTGTCAGTGGAGATCCCATTGCCAAGTTGGATGGGCTTGGCTGGTTTGCCATGGCAATTTAGTGCTGTTCAGCTCCACCTGCACTGGGGAAATGGAGTGAGTGTGGCTACAGGAAGCGAGCATAGCATTGATGAACAGAGTGCTTCCGCAGAGGTGTGTGTGTATGTGTGTGTTAAATGGGAAAAATATTTAAATAATTACCTGTCTGGTACCAGTTAAAAGTAATTATTAAAATCAAACAGTAAGAAAGAAAATAAAATCTAAACAATTAATTCAATTAACTGAATTAACTTGATAAATGTTTCTAGCTGCCTTTAAAAACTATTAAAGTAAAGCACCTCCTGGATATAAAGTGTTACCACATCTTGTGTGTTAAAGTAAATTCTGTCTAGTTTGAGTCATTTATTTTCTCCTTTTTTAGATTATATTTTCTCATTAGATACAGAGAATAGAACAGCTACCTAAGTGGGGGAGAATATTTGATTTAAAAGCACATGGGTTAAAAAATATGGTAAAACACCAGCCCAGCCAGGGTAGCCCTTCAGAAACTCCACCAGCTATGCCACTCTCTCACTCTCGTTACGGCAGGCCCTGAAACAAAAGAAACAGTATACTGGTGGTAATAAGATATAAGAGAATCATTACCTGCTGGTTCAGCCCACCAACTCTCTGTCCACAGCTGACACTTGACCAACCCCCGCTGCCACATACCCCCACTGCCCAACTCGGGCCAGGGAGCCTGTTGACCACCTGGCGGTCTGGCTGGTGACATCCAAAAAATTAAACCTGAAAACCTACGATGGTAGCCAGCCAGCCCCAGGAACTGCCTCACCCCCTTTTTGGTCTTGGGTCTCGGGCAGGCCGCAATCGCTGCTGTCTTATCAATTTGGGGATGCACCTGTTCATTGCCCAAATGGAAGCTCAGATAAGGTACTTCCACCTGTCCAATTGCACACTTCTTTGGATTTGCTGTGAGCCCCGCCTGTCTCAAGGATCTCAGGACAGCTCTCAGATGTTGTAAATGCCGCAGCCAATCATTACTGTAAATGACTGTCATCTAAATTATCAGCAGCATATGCATTGTGCAGGCATTCTGTCCATGAGACATTGAAATGTTCCTGGAGCTCCAAACAAACCAAACGGAAGGGTGACAAATTGGTGTAACCCAAATAGAGTGGAAAAGGCTGTTTTTTCTCAAGATATGGGAGTCAAGGAATCTGCGAATACCCCTTGGTTAAGTCCAGTGTCAAATAAAAGTGATCCATGCCTATTGCTCAGGGCATGGCATTGGGTATGTGTCAAATTATGTGTCAATGTGGTATTCTATGAGGTCCATGTGACCGGGTAGAGGAGAAAACACATTGAAAAAGATTCCTCTTGCAATCTGCAAACCAGTGCTGTCTGGGACTGTGATAGGTGGTCTTCACAGAGGACTGGGGTGAATTGGGCCATGCTTTTTAGACTTACCTTCTCACCCAGCTCCTCCATCTCAGGAACCAACATCACCAGAGCTACAGGAACCACCTCTCTCCACCGTTTCAGGAGATTGAGGTGGTATATTTTATGTGCATCACCTCTATCCATTTGCCTGATCTCATAATTGACTTCTCTGACTCACCATGTGACCTCAATGGGTCCTTGCCATTTGCCACACGAGTAATTTAGAGCTCAACATGGGTAGTAAAATAAGTACGTTATCTCCCGGTGCAAATTCCCATAGCCATAGAACGTACTGAATTTTGTCTTTGCTGTTAGAAGGTCCCTCCTCCCAATTTTCCCTGATGACGTCTAAGACACCACGAGGCTTGTGCCCATACAATCATTTGAATGGGGAAAACCCCATGGAGGCTTGTGGGACCTCTCACACTGCAAACAACAGAGGTTCGAGCTACTTGTCCCCTTGTTCCAAGCATCATTGTGACCAAATATATGAATCATATTTTTAAGTGTTTGATTAAACTGTTTGGCCAGCTCATCTGTCTGCAGATGGTAAACTTTGGTGTGAATCAATTTAATCCCTAATAATTTGTACAGTTCACGAAAAGCATATGACATAAAGGACATGCCCTGGTCAATCAGGATCTCTTTCAGCATCCCAGCTTGGGAGATAATACGGAAGAGTGCCTACACAACACTGCGTGCTTCTGGGTATTGCATTGCGTAGTCCACTAAAACTAACACAAAGAAATGCCCTCATGCAGTCCTTTCTAATGCCCCGACAAACGAAGGGGACCTCGATTATTGGAAGCAGGTGCCATGGTGCTTTTGGGGTGGCAAGGGGGATTCACCGTCTGACATTCGCAACATGCGGCACACCACCTGCAAACATCATCACAAATGCCCAGCCAATAGAAACGGGACGGTTTAGTGTTTTGCCCTATCCCAAATGCCAGCCATGGGATTATGTTGACCTGCATGGAATAGGAGTTCTTCTGTGCCAACAACTGCATCACTTCTTCGTTGGTTTGAGTGTCGTGCATCACTCGATATAACCTATTTTTAATAACTGAAAAGTATGAGTGGGATAGCGCAACATTGGGCTAGATGTGTTGACCATCAATTACTGTCAGTTTTGTCGAAGTTGTGCCTCAGGGTCTCATGCGACTGCTCCATAGGGAAATCCCCAAGGGGAATCTCCACAATGGGTGGAGGGGCTGAACCATCCCCACCCTCCTTGTGCCCCTGACGTGGAGTTGATGTTGACAGCCTGTCACCACCTCCCCAGCCAACAATGTGTGCCTTGCTCCAGCTGGACCCTTCCACAAACATTTCTCTTACTAATGCCTGAAGCCCTGGCCAATATTTCTAACTAACTGACTAACTGCTGCCTGCACTTTATGTATTTGCCCCCGGAATTTAATGATGACTAGCACCAGAGGATACTCATGAACATCCTCATGCACCCACCTCACCTTCACCAATTGTGCATTTCCCCCAGCTGTACGGCTTTGTCTGGGGATGCGGGCCGGTGGCACTGAACCCACTCCACCATTCCTGTCAGGAGTCGAATGATGAATTGGTCCAGTACCACCTGCTCAATGATCTGTTCTGTGTCCTGCTCCTCAGCCATCAACCACCAGCAACAGGAGTCCTTCAGCTGCTGCGCATAGGCAAATCTTGTCTTTGACTGTCTTTCCATCTGTGACCAACAGACACATATTCTGAACACTTTTTCCCATATCTTGTCTTTTACTTGCTTTCCATCTATGAGTTGTGTGATACCTACATCCAAGTGCGACACACTGTGACACCATTTGTAGGCAAATCTTAGCTTTTAAAATTTAAAAGTCAGCCTCACCCGTTGGATGGGTGGGAGAAAATGTAATGTAGGTTTTAGCAGAGATTGGCTCTTCTCATTTTACATAGTAAGTTTTCCTTACTTGTTAGCTAGATTAGCTGTCCCAATAAGCAATTCAGACCACGCATGTATTAGCTGATTGACTAAAAGGGGAAAATTGTATGAATTTTTTTTATACCAAGCTATTGCTTTGTTATGCAATTTCTCTCTCCCTCTTTAGCCCTTACTCTCTTCCTTTACAGCTCCATGTAGTCCACTATAATTCCGAGTTGTATTCTAATATTTCTGAAGCTAAAACCCAAGAAAATGGCCTGGCTGTTCTCGCAGTGCTTATAGAGGTGTGTAGCCTTACGAACATAAGCATTTATTCATCTTTATTCATCTGTATTCTACCTTATTTTACTTAAGTTAAAAAATTAAACATTATTATTATTATTATTATCATTATTATTATTATTAAATATTTACTACTTTATATAAACATACTGATTAGTTAAAATATTGGTTGTATTATCATAATTCAGCATGACTAGCCTGCCAGCTACTACTAATGCAGTACTGGAATAATGTTCTCCACTTAATTAACTATCTTGCAGCTACTATCCTGGGCTAAGTAAGTAAACAATATATGATGACTATAGTTTTGTGATTGGGTTAACAAATATTTTTCCTGTTTCTCTGCTAGGCAGGTGACGAGACCAATCAGGCATATGCTAACATCTTGAACTACCTGGGCCGCATCAGGTATGCAGGTGAGTAAATGTGTGTATGCTTGTGGGTAAGTTTATATATAACATTGTATGATGACTGTATTATTGACTTGCAGACCTAACTGACACACTACTTTATTAGCTAGATAATCTATGTCTTCTTGGAAACAATATTTGTCTTCCTTTTGAGGTTTTTAAATTTTACTTCTTGTTCTACAAAACTGACACATACTGTGGGAAGAATCTTCTTCTATAAATTGCCAAAGGAAAAAGATTTACCAATGCTAATTTTTCAATGCAAACTCTCCCAATTTGGTCATTTGCCAGGAAAGCGCCACATGATTAATGCACAGATTAATCATTGATGGTAGGTGATGTTTTCTGGTTGTGAAGCATCCCATAAGCAGCTTCTGCCCCTCATTGTTGAGTTCTGTGGGATTTTTTTCAAGGTGGGAGGGTGCCACTTAAGGCTCACAGGGTGGACCAGGGGTAACATTCCATGTGCAACGGCTCTAATGAAGCCTGTGGATCTATAAGGACATTGGAGAGAATTATTTATTCATGTCAAACACACATAATCATAATCAAAATCATAAGCTTACATCGGCAAGTCATCAGCACATCTGCACTCAGCACTGGGGCAGCATACCTCGGAGTATAACGTTTCATCTGGTGAAGCTATGGTGCATCATGCTCTGGTCC
Source organism: Pangasianodon hypophthalmus (assembly GCF_027358585.1). Classification (NCBI taxonomy): domain Eukaryota; kingdom Metazoa; phylum Chordata; class Actinopteri; order Siluriformes; family Pangasiidae; genus Pangasianodon; species Pangasianodon hypophthalmus. The sequence continues at coordinate 9,720,708 of NC_069710.1, forward strand.
ACTAGCATGGTCACCGTGGCAGCTCTGAGATAGCTGGAAGCCAAGGTTTGTGGGTGAGCAGTTTCTGAGTCTGTACACAGAGAATTTGCTGGAGTGAGAGTGAATAGAGGGACATGCATATTTCAGCTCTGTGAATACTGCTAACACAAGCTAAGTACAGTCCTGCTAGCCAGCCGGAGGTGTGGATGGCAGCAGGAGGGTAATGGATAGACACACACTCCAGCCCTGTTAGTGTTGATAGCTCCAGTGGTAGTAAGGAAAAAAGAAGGAAAAAAAGGGGGGAAAAAATTGTGCATGCTCCTCTCCGATGAATTGGAGCAAAATTATGGCACCGAGTGAATGGCTCAGTGGTGATGCGGTCACCTGTGCAGAGCTGGCATGTGCACAAGGTGAAAGATATTTATAGCAAATACTGCATCACTGTCACTTGAAGGTCTCAGGGGAAATAAAAATGTCTTGGTTGATCATCTCCAAAAGGAAAATTGTGTCTGTTATTTTTTTTAATTACTGGACATGTTAGCATTTTCTGGGACACTAACACACTGAAAAGATGTGTTGGATCAGGTATGTCCAGTCAAAAACACAAAATGAAAAAAAAAAAGAAATAAATGCACAGGATTGGGACTCAATACCCAAAGTCACCACTGATGATCTGTTGACAAGTGTTTGTTCTTGGTATGGTCCTCAGGTCAGAGGGTGCTCATTCCAGCATTTGACGTGGGGACCCTGCTCCCCAGAGACCTGAGCTGTTATTTCCGCTACACTGGCTCACTCACCACACCTCCATGCCACCAGAGTGTGCTGTGGACTATTTTCGGTGAGAAGGTCAAGATCTCTCACTCCCAGGTACTGATAATATCTCTTGCTACTACCACTCCTGAGGATCTCCCATCTCATCTTCTCCTTACCTCTTCCACCTGTCTTCTCCCTGCTTAATTTTATCCTCTACTTTATTTATTCTTTCTTTCATGTTTTCTCTTCTCTTCATGTCTCTCTCTGTCTTTGCAGTTGCTGAAGTTGGAGACAGTGCTGTACTCCAGTAGACCTGGCTCTCCCAACCCCAAGCCACTACAGGACAACTATCGCACCACACAACCACTCAACAACAGAACAGTGCTCTCCTCCTTTATCCCTGGTGAGAGAGGGGGAGACAGAGAGGAAGATGTAATGGCTAGACCCAGAGCTCACTGTGCTCATGTAATAGAGGAAAAAAGAGACAGTGAAAGTGTGTTGGAAAAAGCAAATGTGCACACAATTTTTGTAAACAAAATATTAACAACGCAAAACATGCTTACTTATTAAAAGAAAATAGCTTGATCACATAAGTATCTTTCTTCTACTTACATACACATTTATGTAATTATTGTGGTAATTTGCCCAAAGCAAACATAGTGGATGACAGGCATAAGACGGTGCTCTGTGTAAACTGAATAAGATAAGACTTAACAAAATGCAACAACATGTAAAAATAACCTTGCTTGTGTATGCAAGTTTGATATGAGTTATATGTATGGCAGGTGAGAGTTAATTTGTGTTGTTGCTATATTAAATATGACTAGGGAATAATTCTGTGTATGCACACAGAAGTGATCTTTTATTCTGGAAATGTGTCTTAAAGTAAATGTTTTAATAATACCTGGGCTGCTCTGGCTTGTGGCCAAAGAAAAAGTACTTCTGTAGCCTGTGACAGAGGCCTTTAAATAAATTATAACTAATTAGGGTTCATACATTCAAAATATTATTCTAATTAGAGGTGGAACAGAATGATAACAGTGTACTGTTTTATGTAATGATTTTCATTTTAAAAAACGTTACACATCTTATAGGATATTTCATACAACACGCAACACATAAACGATTAAATTTCACATGTGATGTCATCATTTATACTGATCATTTTAACATAATCTTAGCAGCGCAATTATATTAAATTTTTATCACTATGTATTGTTATAGCAATACACATCCATAATTCTAATGTTATTCCTTTTTACGCTCTCTAGTTTCTGCAAATATCTACACAGCTGGTAAGAAAGAAGAGTCACTAAATCACTACATTTACATATGTCTGATCATACAAAGTTTTTTTCTATTTCAGTTCATATTAATTAGAGAGCTCTTCTTCTGGGTTTGAGCCATCTGTAACCATAATATGTGTGTGTATGTGTGTGTGTGTGTGACAGGTGAAATCTCAGCCATTGTAGTGGGCTGTCTGTGTGGCTGTGTAGGCTTGGCCGTGATTGTTCACTTCATCTTAAAGAAAATTCGGTAAGAAACTCTTCTATGGCTTTTTAGTGGCCCCTTCCTCACTCTCTGTCTCTCACACTCAAAAAAAAAAAACCCTTTCAACACTCTTAGTACTGTGGGACTCATGAAATATTAGGATCGGGCAACATAAAGGGCTCTAGGAATACAGGCCAGAGAAACATAGGACCCTGGCAACATAGAAACCTGGAAATATAGGACAATGTAAACACAGGACCCTGGGAACATAGGGTTGACCCCATTCAGCAGATGTCACTCAGTGCTATATTGGTGTGGCATAATGCTAATAACATAACACAATGCAGTGATCATATGATGATTATCTAATCATATATGTTCAAGACATAAAAAAATGAAGTAGTCATTTGATTAGCCAATCATGTATGTTCTATGTGAATGTTGTCATGTTTGATTACCTGATTGCTTTTTATTAATCACATACGTAGAGTTTAATTTTTTGGTCATGTGATTGTCTCTCGGTCCCTTGGCAGCTCGATGTCAAGCTGGGACGTCCTGTCCAGCGTTCAACTGCCTCCCCAGCACAGGTCACATTTATACAACATTTAACCTTTGACCTTTTCTTTTCATCACCTCTGACACTCCATACATTTTTCTCCATTTACAACTTTCTAGACTTGCCACCTGCATTAGTTCTTATAAAATTAGATACTGATGGATAATTTTTTCTCTTTGATTAATTTCTTCACCTGGTCCTTTCCACTCACCCAGACCATTAACTTAAACAATTATAACAACAATAACAACAGTTATGTTAAAATGTCTAATAAAATGTCCCTAGACGTAAACTGAGTTTCAAATGCACCCTCATACACATATATTATTATTCACAATATATAGCATATCGCAACAACAATAAATAGCAAATGATACCTAACATACTTGGAAACTTTACTTTTAACACATTTGCAACTGGAAAAAATGACAGTTATTCTTCCAAACTTAGAAAATCAAACACAACAGAGGTTCTGGATTTTGAAGTGACCAATACAACATTCACTAGGTTTTGTTCAGCTCTTGAATTCCTCACTATATAATCCAGTGCATTTATAACAATGGTTCAGGAAAGCCATTACTAAAACACTTTTTGTTTACTCTGAATTATGAAGAGACAATGGAGGGTTTAACAACTGATGACCAATGTACACTTCACAAAGATTTTGTTAATTAGGTAAGCTGAGTCAGCTGTATAATCTTTATCGGTTTGCAGTGTCTCAAATGTTAGTGTTTGAAAGAGGAGTTCTTATTAGAATTCACTGTAACTTAAGTCATCAAGAAAACTGAAAAGAGATGAATATATGACCTCTAGCTATATGTACAGTGGATATAAAAGGGCTACACACCCCTGTTCAAATTACAGGTTTTTGTCATGTGAAAAAATGAAACTAAGATAAATCATGGCAGATTTCTTTCCACATATAATGTGATATAGCAACCAAAAAAATTCATGTGAAAAACAAATAGAAGGTTACAAATGGAAGGTTACAAACCTGGTTGCACAAGTGTGCACACCCCTTAATTAATACTTTGTTAAAACACCTTCTTGTAATACAGCACTCAGTCTTTTTGGATAAGAGTCTACCATGTTAGCACGTCTTGATTTGGCAATTTTATTCCACTCCTTGCAAAAAATGCCCCAGATCTATCAGATAATGAGGGGATTTCCTGTGCACAGCCCTCCTCAAGTCATTGCACAGGCTTTTGATAGGATTTAGAGTTGGGCTCTGACTGGCTGATTCCAAAACTTTGAGCTGCTTCTTCTGAATCCATTCTTCTGTTGACATGGATTTGTGCTTTGGTTCGTTGGCATGCTGGAATTTTTCATCTTCAGCCGTTTAACAGAGGCCTGCAGGCTTTGTGTCAAAATAGATTGGTATTTGGAGCTATCCATGGTTCCCTATATCTTGACTAGATCCTCAATCCCAGCTGAAGAGAAGCAGCCTGACAGCATGATGCTGCCACCATCATGCTTCATCATGGGTATGGTGTCCATTGGGTGATAAGGTGTCTTGTTGCACCACATATAGTATATTTTTGACATATGCTCAAGACATTCTACCTTGGTCTCATCAAACCATAAGACATTTTGCCACATGGTTTGGGGTGATTTATGTGGGCTTGTATTTTTTCTTCAATCTAGCCACACTAAACAATAGCCCAGATATGTGAAGAATAAGAGTGATTGCTGTTCCATGCAGGGAATGGTCAGTACTTGCCAGATATTCATACACCTTCTTTAATGTTGCTGTAGGTCTCTTGGCAGCCTCCCTGATAAGTTTTCATCTTGTCCTTTCATCAGTTTTGGGGGAATGTGTTGTTCTTGGTAATATCACTGTGGTGCCCCATTTTCTCCACTTGGTACATCTAAGGTTTTTGAAATTCTTTTGTATCCCTCTCCGGACTGATCCCTTTCGGCAGTGAGATCCTTTACATGCTTTGTAAGCTCTTTGTGGACCATGGCTTCAACAGTCAGATGAAACCAAGAAGATGTCAAGAAAATCCTACAGAAACAGCTGATCTTTATTTAGTGTTAATCAGAATCATATCATTAATTACAGGTATATGATAATTACTTTTGAACATGAGTTTGAATTTGACTGTTTAATTCTGTTCCATGTACCATTGTGTAAGCTTTTTTCCTTTTTGTGGTTTTTATAAGGAGTAGCAGAGATCGAGTCAGGACCGAGCCATTATTGGGGCCCTATACATACACCATGATTTGAATTTATAACTGCTCCAACCAGAAAAAAAGCAAGTATTCTTTAAGCAGAGAGAGACAGAGTGAGGGAAAGTCAAACCGTATGGACAGTAACTTAAGCACAGAGGTGTGAAAATGTGCACACATCCCTGTTTAAATGGCAAGTTTTTGTGATTTGTAATTTTGTAAAAAATTAAACCAAGATAAATCATGCCAGCCTATTCCCACCTTCAATGTGAAATTACAATGTATGAAAATTAAGTGAAAAACAATCAGAAACATTTTAGGAAAGAAAAGTTACAAGAACCTTGTTGCATAAGTGTGCACACCCGTTTAGAGTTGGGGGTGTGGCTGTGTTCAGAATGAACCAATCACATTAAATCTCATATTCAAAAGTAATTATCATACAACTGTCAATGAAATTATTCTGATTAAACTTAAATAAAGACCTGCTGTTTCTGTAGGATTTTCTTCACAACTTCTTGGTTTAATCTGACTACTGAAGCCATGGTCTCCAAAGAGCTTACAAAGCATGTACAGGGTCTCACTGTTGAAAGGAACTGATAAGGAGAGGAGTATAAAAGAATTTCCAAAACATTAGATGTACCATGGAACACCATGAAGGCCATCATCAACAGGTGGTCAAAATAGAGCACCACAGTGACATTATCAAGAACAGAACATCCCTCCAAAATTTACAAAAGGACAAGATAAAAACTTACCAGGGAGGCTGCCAAGAGACCTACAGCAACATTAAAGGAGGTGCAGGAATATCTGACACGTACTGATTACTCTCTGCATGTGACAGCAATCTCTCATATTCGTCACATGTGTGGGCTATGGGGTAGGGTGGCTAGACGGAAGCCCTTTCTCACAAAAAACATCCAATCACCCCAAACCATGTGGCAAAATGTCTTATTGTCTGAGCATAATGCTTTAGGGCTGCTTTTCTTCAGCCAGAATGAAGGGAATCATGAATAGCTACAAATACCAGCCAATTTTAGTGCAAAACATTCAGGTTTCTGCTAGTAAGCTGAAGATGAAAAGCAATTTCACCTTTCAGTATGATACTTACCCAAAGCATACATCCAGTTCAACAAAGGAATGGCTTAACCAAAAGAAGATCAATGTTTTTGAATGGCCTAGCCAGAGCCCTGACCCGAATCCAACTAAAATATGTGGGGAGACCTGAAGCGGGCTGTGCACAGGAGATGCCCGCACAGTTTCAAGGATCTAGAATGTTTTTGCAAGAAAGAATAGGAAAATATCGCTAAGTCAAGATGTGCCACACTGATAGTCTTACACAAAAAGACTGAGTGGTGTAATAAAATCAAAAGGTGCTTCAACAAAGTATTAGTTTAGAGGTGGGCACACTTATGCAACTAGGTTATTGTAGGTTTTTTAGTTTTCTTTTTTCCCTAAATAGTTTGATTGTTTTTCACTTTATTTGTATACTTTGCAATTGCACATTAAATGTGGGAAAAGATCTGACATGATTTATCTTATTGTCATTAATTTACTTCACAAAAACCTGCCATTTTAACAGGAATGTGTAGACTTTTTATATCCATTGTATTTTTAGAGCAACATCATTAACCTTGTAGATCATTTCTGATATAATAGCAACTACTCAGTCATCATATTAATTGCATCTGATTAAAATTTCTCAATTGGTATCAATTACTAATAATTATTTAAAAATTCATTACCCGTTCATTACAAATATGAGTGTAAATATAAGTACTGAGTGTTGTAAAAGGTGCTTTTTGTTATACAAGTAGTTTTGGAGCTACTGTTCTAATGGCATGTTCTAATTATTATGAAAAAAATTCAACTAATGAAAGCATGACACACATTTCATAGCTCCTATGCAGCAAGACCCTACTGAAATCAGGTGGTTGGCAAATGACAAACTTTTTCACACTTTCCTTGTTTGCCACACTTTAGTGACGATCCCTAACGATTCAGCAAGGCAGTTGTTCAGAGGGAGAAAATGTTTAACTTTGAATCAGGAGTTCACTACAGAAGTCTGAGAGACAGTGTAAGGATTCATATGCTTGAGGTATATTAATGCGCAAAGCAGGGTCAAAACAGTCAAGGTAGTTACCAAAAACACTTCAAATCCAAAACGTAATCCAAAACGTAGTCAAGAGACAATGCAAGAGTTTAAAAGCCAGAAATCAGAAAACACATTAAAAAAATTAAACAATTAAAAAAAACAGCTAGGCGAAGGTGAAACAAGGCAAGGCAAGGCAATGGTCTTACATAGAAAAACTATCCAGATAAATCTGTAAGCCAAGGCCCATGTGAGCAGGATCAATGAAGAAGCATTTCAAAATTCCAAAGAGGGCACCCTCTGGGGAAATGTCCTGGCTGGATATTGCAGCATGCCTAATCATGCATTTTGACATCATGATGAAAATAAGTTGTGATCTTGAGAAAGCAATTTTTATCATAAGACCATGAGAAAAAGATGTTACATGCAAAGAAACAAGGAAACAATTTTTGTTGTCTTGAGATCACAAGAAAAAAGCTCTTTTTTCTGGAATTCTGTATTTTTGACCATCATATTTCCTGTTATCTGACATTATGACAATTAGCTAGCTAATATCAAACGCCCACGTGACTGCAATGCACCTGCGTTCCCTCCCCTTGTCAAAACTTAAATAGTGAAGTGACGTGTAGCCATAGTGTATGGTGACCCATACTTGGAATTTGTGCTCATTTAACCCATCCAAGTGCACACACACAGTAGTGAACACACACCCGGAGCAGTGGGCAGCCTTTTTTGCTCCGCCGCCCGGGGAGCAGTTGGGGGTACGGTGCCTTGCTCAGGGGTCTCACCTCAGTCGTGGTATTGAGGGTGGGAGAGAGCGCTGGTCATTCACTCCCCCCACCTACAATCCCTGCCGGACCCGAGACTCGAACCCACAACCTTCAGGTTCACCTTCGGGTTACAAGTCAGAGACTCTAACCATTAGGCCACAACTGCCCCTAAACCAATAAATCAATAAACCAATAAACCAATATACACAAGCCAAATATGACTGAAGTACAACTAAGTAAATCAAACATAATTATTTATTCATACGTTTTGATCAATTTGGGGGCCCCGTTTCACCCAGAGTCTCACGCTACAGTCCAGGCTAATAAGCATGACTTATTGTCAAACTTTGCATGTGAAAAGAAAAGACAACACAAACATTATTTTTACAAACTCTCAGTCGAGACCAAGACTATATTTAGTGAGACCAATGCCCAAGACCAAGACAAGTCCAAGTTAATACAAAAAATGTCTCAAGGCCAGATTCGAGTCCTCCAGTCCAAGTTAGAATTCTTCACTAGACATGCCAAATTCTAACATCTCCAAGTATTAAATAATTGCTAATATTACACCATTACACACAGCTGGCAGTTCAACTTACATTGGCTAAAAAATGCAAACTGCATGCGAGAACATGCGAAACTCCATACAGACAGTATCCTGAGCTCCCGCTGTGCCACCATGCCACAGATTTAGAAAGGCAATAATATATGAATATGATACATACAGTATAAAACTGATATGTATAATTTATGCCAAACAGCTTCCAGAGATGTTACAACACCTTCGAGCATTCCAGTAAAATTTACAAACTAACAGTTAGCATAGGGTTAGCATTGTTTAAATGTGTTAGGATCAGGACCTAACATTTAGGACCTAAAAAATACTGTAGTGACAAGCAAAGTATTTTAATAGTATGCTTTTGGTTTATTTTCTACTTTATAGAACTAAGGACACAGCAAGGGACGTGGCATTAAGGACGACATCTGACCCTGGGAAAAATGAAGAGGCCACCCCACAAACTTTCCCAGTCTGCCCCATTTAACCATTGAGTCAGACTCGAAATAGACCTCCATTTTTGGTCTATATAAAATTTACTGCCTTTAGAATATATATATATATATATATATATATATATATATATATATATATATATAAACTTTGATTCTGAAATGAAAACATTTTTTGTCAGATCACTGTGCTGCCTGAGTTTGACCCGTCTTTCTTTTTCAAGAGTCTATCAACACAACCGTCTCTCTTTCACCTCTTTATCCTCTTACTGTATATGTGTGTATATGTGTGTGTCGCTATGTTTCTAAGTCTTGGTATCAAGAATGGGAATATCTGATAGGACAATATGATAAGACATGGCAGTAATAAAATAATGATACCAGTCTTTTTTTTATTGAATGTTTTGTTTTTACACTGGCTACTGTATGTAGGCTTTGCTGATAAATCTTTGTTTCATTAAACTCCTTATACAACAATACAGATAATATACAAAATTTTACAGTGAACTACAGAATTACTGGCACCTTTCATACACACACACACACACACGCATGCACACACACACACACATATATATATATATATATATATATATATATATATATATATATATACATATATTTCATATATATACATATATATATTTCATACACACACACACACACACAAAACAAAACTAACACATATGCTTATGATCTGTGTTTAAAAGCTGTATAGTGCAATACACAAAATAATATAAATAATATATACATGAAACAAAACTAACACATATGCTTATGATCTGTGTTTAAAAGCTGTATAGTGACAACGGATAGTGCAATTATAAATAAATCCCTTCTATAACAGTGTACTACATGGATAAATAGTGCAGTTGCGTAACCAGGAAATTCACAAAGCCTGAGCCTGATTTCTGCCAAATCAAACATGCAGCCCAATAATCCACTGTGGTGACCCCTAACAGTAGCAGCCGAAAGCCCAACAACAACATATTCCTAAATTCATTAAAACCCTGCTTTAGTGTTCATTCCTAGTCCAGCCCGGTTCATTACAGCATCCCCTGCTCCCCAAACCATAAGTGTCAACAGACAGGCAGACAAGGGACAGAATGAGAGATTAGATGCCATTGGTCTGGTATCTCCTTACAAACAGTAAGAAGAAATAAGTCCTCAGACACCTTTTTTTTTATTTAATATACTTCCAGGGCATATACCCACTTCAAATTTACAGACATAATGTCTTTTGACTTAGTACATATAAAATAAATAAAATTGATAGGGAAAAAAAGGCTTTGGACATCAAAAATTTACCAACATTAGTACTTTGTTGCAAAGCTGTTGTTTTCAGGATGTCTATGGTAAGAGGTAATGAGCTTTTTTTTGCAGCATTCTGGTTAAATTGTGGCCCATTTCTCTTAGCAAATCATCTTTAATTCCCAAAAGTTACAAGGATCACACTGATGGATTAACAATTTCAAAATCATAAAAAACTTCATAAAGTTTCAATGGGATTCAAGTCAGAAGTTTGGCTAGGCCATGCAAGGACCTTCACCTTCTCTTTTTTAGAAACGAGTCTTGAGTTATTTTAGCTGTATTTATGTCCATCTTCTCCCTAGATTCAGACTTCCCGGTACATCTCTCCATAGATTTTTCTGTTGATGACGTGTAATGCCCCAGTAGCATTTGCCGAGAAAAAGCCTGATTTAATGATGCTCTTACCTCTATACAGTACTTCACTCTGGGTCTGGTGGTCTTGGGATTGTATGTGCAACCCTTCTTTCTCCAAAACAGAAGAGCAGAAGAGCTAATCTAGCACAAACTGCTGAAAAAGTTAATGTTGGCTATGATAGAAAGGTGTCAGAACGCACAGTGCATCACAGCTTGCTGCGTATGGGGCTGTGTAGCCGCAGACCGGTCATGCTGACCATGCTGACCTCTGTCCAGCGCCGAAAGCGCCTACTATTGGCACGTGAGCATCAGAACTGGAACATGGAGCAATGGAAGAAGGTGGCTGATAAATCATGTATCCTTTTACATCATGTGGATGGCCGGGTTCGTATGCGTCGCTTACCTGGGGAAGAGATGGCACCAGGATGCACTATGGGAAGAAGGCAAGCCAGTGGAGGCAGTGTGATAATGTGGACAATGTTCTGCTGGGAAACCTTGGGTCCTGGCATTCATGAGGATATTACTTTGACATGTAACACCGACCTACACATTGTTGCAGACCAAGTACACCCCTTCATGGCAACGGTATTCCCTTATGGCAGTGGCCTCTTTCAGCAGGATAATGCGCCCTGCCACACTGCAAAAATTGTTCAGGAATGGTTTGAGGAATTCAATTCAATTCAGTTTTATTTGTATAGCGCTTTTAACAGTGGACATTGTCACAAAGCAGCTTTACAGAAATAAATGGATTCACGAAAATATATTGTAAATATTTGAATTTATCACTGTGAATTTATCCCTAATGAGCAAGCCAGTGGCGACGGTGGCAAGGAAAAACTCCCCAAGATGATATGAGGAAGAAACCTTGAGAGGAACCAGGCTCAAAAGGGAACCCATCCTCATCTGGGTGCAACGGATAGTGCGATTATAAATAAATCCCTTCTATTATTGTGTACTATATGGACAAATAGTGCAATTGTGCAACCAATAAATTCATCACAGTGGACATGATAAAGAGTTCAAGGTGTTGACTTGGCCTCCAAATTCCTCAGATCTCAATCTGATCAAGCATCTGTGGGATGTGCTGGACAAACAAGTCGATCCATGGTATCCCCACCTCACAATTCACAGGACTTAAAGGATCTGCTGCTAACATCTTGGTGCCACATACCACAGCACACCTTCAGAGGTCTTGTGTAGTCCATGCCTCAATGGGTCAGAGCTGTTTTGGCACCACAAGGGGGACCTACATAATATTAGGCAGGTGGTTTTAATGTTATGGCTGATCGGTGTGTGTGTGTGTGTGTGTGTGTGTGTGTGTGTGTATATTACATCTAGATGTGTTAAACAATTTAGAACATGGCACCTTTTGTTTGAACCCACCCATCTTTCAAGTCATCAAAAATATTGGAACGTGGGACCGACAGGTGATTCTTGTTGCCCAGGTGTGCACTGATTGATTGTTTAACAGTTAATAGCTCTGAATATGTACTCTTGGTCTGAGCCCTGTGAAGACAGCATTTGTTGTTAAAAACAATTAACCAACATGAGACCAGAGAGCTGTCTATGGGAGAACGCCAGCCATTCTGAAGCTGAGAAAAAAGGGAAAATCAATCAGTGCCATTGTACAAGCATAGGGCATAGCCAATACAACAATTTGGAATGTCCTGAAAAAGAAAGAAACAACTGGTGTACTAACAACCAGACATGGACCGGCTAGCCAAGGAAAACAACAGAAGATTGAGGCTATCATGGGCACAGACTCACCGAAACTGGACAACTGAAGACTGGAAAAAGACCAGGTGAGGGTTTTTTTTTCTGATCTTCAACTGTCCAGTTTGGATGAGGTTGTGCCCCTGATCGCCTCAGATTCCTGTTCTTGGCCGACAGGAGTGGAACCTAATGTGGTCTTCCGCTGTTGTACCCCATTCACTGCAAAGTTTGTTGTTTCGTGCATGCTGAGATGCTTTTCTGCTCACTATGGTTGTAAAGAGTGCTTATATGAGTTACTATATCTTTCCTGGCAACTTGAATGAATCTGGCCATTTTCCTCTGACCTTTCTCGTCAACAAGGCACTTCCATCCACAGAACTGTCACTCACTGGCTGATTACATGATTGCATGAATGTGCAGGTGAACATGTGTTCCTAATAAAGTGGACAGTGAGTGTATATATAAAATATCATGGCTAATCATGGCTAATTACAATGAATGTAAGCTGTTGAACAGAAATGATGTACTTTTGAATTTTACAAATGCTAGCTACAACCTACTTTACAGCTGAATACTATACAAGCTAAAAAGGCAATGTGATCAGTATGAAATACAAGCATTTAGTGTCGTACTTAGCAGATGTGAAATCATGCAGCAAAAGTACAGTGGTGCTATGAGGACAGCGTTTTGACAATTAGAACGAAAACAGATTAAAATAGCACAACATTCCTATAAGAGGGTATGAGATGTAGAATTCTTACCTCAGTATGGACAAAGAATCTGCTCTGTTTAAGAATGTCTGATCTGAAGTCATAGAATTAAAATTTGATTGATTGAATAAACAAAGTTCATGAACCCGGGACTTTAAAAATGATCTACTGAAACACAGTGAGCTCCTTGGCAATGTCTGAGGGCCACGGCCTCTTTCTCAGGCACTGTAGATCACGGAAGCGTGGGGTAGAAGTCATTTGAGAGCTCTTTTTAACAGCTCTTTTTTAACAGTTGAATGGCAGATGTCTGCTGTTGCTATTGGTCAAGTCACAAGTGCAGACAGTTCCCATTTTGGCAATGACGTAGGCTCTCCACATGTATGTGTTAACGTTAGCTAACTTTATAGACTATATCATGCAGTTAGCTTGAATGGCTAAACTAACTCATTAATATATCTAAAAAAAATTATTAAGTTAAGTTTCGTGTTTAGTAGCTAATATCAGATCATATTAGCTACACAATAGCTATAGAAACATTTACCTCCAGTGTTTTTCTTGCTTTGCTCTATTTCTGACCTTAAAAGAGAATAGTTGGAACTTGGTCCATCTGTACTCATCATACTTAAAACTCCTTCAGTATTTAAATAAAGGTTATTTTGGTTGCTGATTTCAGCTGTCATTCTGACCGATCTTGTGAAGTGTGAAGGACTTCCTAAGTGCAGGTCTTTATAAAGGTATTGCAGGGAACATTACTGAACCCACTGCACTGCAGATGGGTCAAGAGAATCATCAGCACACTCTTAAGGGTGTTCTGAAGGTCTTGAGGCCAAGGACCATGTTGTGTATTCGGGAACAAACTAGACGAGACGCACATAACACTTGTCTGAAAACATGACTGCTTTATCTCTTTATAATATCTCTTTTACATATATGTGCATTCTGCTATGGCAACAACATATTGCTAAACAGACCCTTTATTCTTTGTCTCTGAATTCAGCAAGAACATGGGCATATTACTCAATGTCTAATCAAACAGGGTCTTATGATCAATTGTATTTTTCTAAAGTGCTCAAAATAAGGAGAGGCAGACATACATTCAAATAATTTGTGTTAAGAGAATGTGGATTATTGGGACTGATATTTATATCCTGTTTCTTTTATATATTTTAATTAAAGAATACTTTGAGGCAAATGAGTGAATTGCATGAATGATGTGTTGTGTTTTGCCTGATGGTGGTGTTTGAATGAAGTATGGCTTGAAGTATGTTTGGATCTTTGGCAGCATCTTTGTTCTAAATATATGGCAAAATGTTCAAAAATACCTTAAATTCCAGAGGGTTAAATAATGAGATGTGGTGACAAAAGCTACAGTTTCATATTCAATTGTGTACGGCTGTGTAGAATATTAACTAGTTTTTGATGCCATCACTTTATTCTAAAAATTACAGACTTTTGGCATATGTGATATGTGAAACCACATGTTATTAATCTTAATGTCTGACTTTGATCCCTCTTAAAGGTGCTTGAAGAAAGCAAAGTGTGAAAAGCATTAACACCGATGGTGAAAAAGCCGTGTTCAAGTGGTTAACAGGGCTTGTGAAGGGGGAGCCATGCTCACAGCAGCTTAACTCTATCAGATAGCTTTCAAAGTTAAAGAATTAAGTTTGGATTTTGACAACAAAATTTCCCTGTTATCTGGACATCAGTTAGGAATCCTCAGGAATCCTCATGAGCTTTGGGATTGCTGAATATTTTCTCCCTCATTTACGAATTCTGATGGGCTTTTCAGGCCGCAGTGATTTGAGTGTTTTTAAACTATAGCCATTTATGTCTCTTTGCTGGATTTATGGAACATGAATAGATTAAGAGACTTTTAAAGAATACTTTTTAGTTGTTTTAGCTATACGTTTTAAAATAATTGAATAATACTGTCAAATTTAAGATCATTAAACAGTTATAGTCTTTATATTGGTGTTGGTGTATATACATTTGTGTGCCAGTATTGATCTATCATTGTTGATCTGTTTGTTGCTGTTTGTTGCTGTTAAAAAAAAGCAGCCCATGAAGCCCACACAACACTCAGATGATGCCCACACATAGCCCCTGCAGGACCCTCCAATCACCCGTGTTGCTGTTCCATAATAATCCATATTTAGCCCACGTGGGGCCACTCTGTTTGGCTGTCTGGGCCCCATCATTAGCCAATATGGGCATCCACATGTGAGGCCCCCTTTTGGGATTTGGGACATTTGGGACCCCTTTGCTTTCTACATGGACATGCTGTCTGGCCTGATAAATTTGATTTTTCTGTGACATGCAGATGGCACAGTCAAAATTGATGTCAACAGCATGAATTCATGGACCCAATCTGCCTTGTGTCAACAGTTCAGACTGGTGGTGGTTTTGTATTGGTGTGGGGAATGTTTCCTTGGCACACACTGGAACCTTGGAACCCTTAATACCAAGTGAGCATCGTTTGTATTCAATTTATACATAAATATATACACATTTATGTATTCATAAATACATATATACTTAAACAAACTTCCACAGACTAACTTCATTATATTTAAGTAATTGTTAAAAGTTAAGCTAAGTAAACAAAGTTTCAAGGGAAACCTTTTGGGCAAAAATTCTTCATCTGTGCAAGCAACATGCTTCTAAGAGGTGAAACCAACATACACATGTTGCATTGTTATGTAAAATACATTGTTTTATCTCATCTCGATTATTTATAATAATAATGTTTTATCCGATGGCTTTAAAAAATAGTACTCCTTTCACTTTTCCCTATATTCAAAGCCAAGCCAGAAGCCCTGTATAAGGACCAGCTGTGAATGTTTGCGCATGCGCACTGTGGAGACCGTGAACGCGCTTCAAGCGGTGTCTCTGAATATTAATAATAATTTTAAGTACATACTCTGCTTTTACACTGCTGTAAGTTCAATCTTCCGATTTTTTGGCCTTTAGGTTTTTCTTTCTTTTTTTTCTTTTCTTTTTTTTTTTTTTTAACAAGCTCTGTAGTTTTATCAGTCCAGGCGATATCTGATTTGTCGAGTTGACCCCGTGTTACAACTGGACAACAAAAACAACTCAAAGTTTTATATTTTTACATGTTAAAATAATCACATTTATTGCAGATTGTTACAATTCTCAAACATTCTATTTATCACGCCTTTCAGACCAGGAATCTGAAATACGAGTCTATTACAACATCCGGGTCACCGCCGTGCCTCTTCCTGTGTTTTACGCGGGAGGTCAAAGGTTACGAACAAAATGTCTGGTCTCGGTTTGTGGACGGTCAGTGTTGGGTGAGTCGTCCAAAGGGAGGGTGTTCTGAAATGCATAATAGAAGCGCGAAGAATTCTATTACCTGCAGTCCTCTCTCTGATGATGTTAATCTAACAGTTTCTACAGCTGGCTGTAAAAGCTTGACGGCTTCTTGCTGTGCAGCTAAAAAATAGCCAGGTAGCTAAAGCACAGCAAAACCAGCACTTAGTTTTCAGCACATTCCGTTGTTGTTGTCATTGTTGTTTTTCTGCAAGAAAGTCTTCAGTTTTCCTCCGAAAACTCCGAAAATGAACCGCAAGAAGGACAAGGGCTTCGAGAGTCCGCGACCATATAAATTATAAGTATCCAGTAGTCTTCTTTTCACATTCATTTAGTGAGGACATTAACATCCGGGTGTGTTGTTTTAACGGGTTCTGTGTATCCTCTAATACAACCCATCAGGTGGTGTGCATCAACAACATCAACTTCCAGAGGAAGTCAGTCATTGTGAGTAGAATACTTCCTTGTTTTTGTACTCGTGTTTCATTGATTATAGTGAGTAAGGAGTGTGGATGCATGTGCATTGCAGCACCTGGGTGGTTGTTGTTGTTGGTTGTAGCAGTAGCAGTAGTAATTACACTGGAAAGCAACATGAAGAAATCTGAAACCTATTTCCCAACCTTTCTGTTTAACATGGAGCTTGACCTGCTTCTGGATTAAATATGCTGCTATATCTCCTCTAGAATCTGCAACTTTCTTCACTATCTCTTATTGTATAGGTACACAGACAGACAGACTGACTTAATGACAAGATGGCCCTATTAACTAACAGACTGAGGGAGTAGATGATGGCCTGGCCTACAGAGTGACATTTTCACACCTATTAGTCTGCTTGCCATGTCCAAATCGGCGTGACATGGATACTTTTTGTTCGTTTACTGTTTGGTTTGGTACCTGGTCAGAAATACGGCGGAAAACATTAAACAAACCTTTAACGTGCGTACAGAAGTCACAGAAATCAGCTCTAAATAAATGATAAGCTAATTGTTTACTTTTCGGTATTGCATCCCGCGTTTATTTTCTCTTTTTGTTCATTGGTCCAAATATCCACAACACAAGGCATTTCTGCAGCGCTACAGCTCTGTCCTTTGGCTTAGTTTGTGCCTCATGGCTCAGTTAAGCAGCTCACATCTACAAAAAAAAAATGTAAAAAAATACACGCCATGTCTGGTTCACGTCCTGCAGTCTGAGTCAAATTGCTTTCTCACTGCAGTTGAACTATGCTGGCTAGCTTGTTGCTAACAAAAGACAAACATGGATGCGTCCATGTTTTTTTCGCCACTTTGTAGCTTTGATCGTATGGAGGTTGAAAACGGCACCATTCCCAGTTCCGAGATAAGTCCAATGCAACATGTACGCTGCATACTGCTGAGGCCAAAAGTTTACATACACCTAGACTAAAGGTATTCAATCTCTTTTTTTTTTCACAACATGCATGTTACCATACATTTCTTTTGACAATCAAGCGTCTACAAGCGTCTAGTCTGTTACATCAGAGGTAATTTTTAAAACAATTGATTAGAGACAGATTTATTTAAAATGAAATTCACTGTGTCAGTGTGTCAAACTTTTATGTATGCCAATGTGACTGTCTCTTTAAACAGTCTGGAATATCTGAGAAACTGATGTAATGATTTAAAGTAGATGCCCTAATTGACTTAACACAGGAAATTTATGGTAACATGAAATGTGTGGAGTGGTGAAACATTTAGTTTGAATGTCTTTAGTCTAGATGTTTGTAAATCTTTGCCCTCAGACTGACTGACAGATGGAGTAACAGATTGACACCCAGCCTGTCAGACTGTAAGACTAGCTGATGGACTGCTGGACTGGATAACAAACAGACTGGTGGACCAGATGATGGACTGGTTGACTGATGAACTGGTTGACTGACTGAATGACTGGTTGACTGACTGGTGAATTGACTGACTGACAGCCTGGTTGTGCGACTGACAGACTGGATGAGTGACTGGTGGACTGACTGACTGACAGACTGGTTAAGTGACTGAATGACTGATGGACTGATTGAGTGACTGAATGACTGACAGACTGTTTGAGTGTCTGACAAACTGGTTGCGTGACTGACGGCCTGGTTGAGTTACTGAATGTCTGACGGACTGGTTGAGTTACTGAATGTCTGACGGACTGGTTGAGTGACTGAATGACTGACGGACTGGTTGAGTGACTGAATGACTGAGGGAGTGGTTGAGTGACTGAATGATTGACGGAGGGACTGGTTGAGTGACTGAGGGACTGATTGAGTGACTGACGGACTGGTTGAGTGACTGAGGGACTGGTTGAGTGACTGACGGACTGGTTGAGTGACTGACGGACTGGTTGAGTGACTGAGGGACTGGTTGAGTGACTGACGGACTGGTTGAGTGACTGAGGGACTGGTTGAGTGACTGAGGGACTGGTTGAGTGACTGAGGGACTGATTGAGTGACTGACGGACTGGTTGAGTGACTGAGGGACTGGTTGAGTGACTGAGGGACTGGTTGAGTGACTGAGGGACTGGTTGAGTGACTGAGGGACTGATTGAGTGACTGACGGACTGGTTGAGTGACTGAGGGACTGATTGAGTGACTGACGGACTGGTTGAGTGACTGAGGGACTGGTTGAGTGACTGACGGACTGGTTGAGTGACTGACGGACTGGTTGAGTGACTGGTTGAGTGACTGACGGACTGGTTGAGTCACTGACGGACTGGTCGATTGACTGAATGACTGATTGAGTGACTGCTGAGTTGACTGACTGATGGACTGATTGCCTGACCGGTGGACTGAGTGATAGACTGGTGGGTTAAAAATTGGCAGTGTGGATGATCTATGAAGTGGTGAATCAGACTTGCAAACAATCCAGAAACAGCACTGAAAGTACTAACAGAATTAGGAAATGTTGTATTAACCATGTTTGAATCAGGGCTACGTGGAGCTGACCATCTTCCCCACCGTGGTGAACCTGAACCGCATCAAGCTGAACAGCAAGCAGTGCCGCATTTACAGGGTGCGAGTGAACGACCTGGAAGCGCCATTCATTTACAACGACCCCACGCTGGAGGTCTGCCACCATGAGTCCAAGCAGTGAGTATTGCACTTCATAACCTTCTGTACACTGGTGTTTGTAGATATGACATTTTTGGTTATAAAATGTGCCTTTTATCATGCAAAACAAGTGTTCAAATTTGGGGGGGGTCTTTATCCTCTCCTAAATGGAAAATGGGACAGAGGCTGTGCAGTGATGCTGCTTACAGGGACTGTCAAACTGAATTTGAATTTGAATTACTCAAAAGATGTTAGATAATTGCATCTGAGATATAAAGTACAGGTAAAATTGTTTTTTTAAAGCCAAAAAAGTTTCAGTGTTTCAGATGTGACTTTTTTTTTACCCACAGTGTTGATACTGATACTTAGCCCGATTTTACATTTCCTGCAAAATGGATCCGGGGGCTATGTAAAAGGGATAAATTTCTAAATTAAATTTATATCCTGAATTTATATATTTCTGTAAAGCTGCACTGTGAAAATTGTGATGCGCTATACACATAAAATTGAATTGAATGGACTAAAAATCTACCATCTTGAACTCATCTTCACCTCTTTTATATAACACTCCAACACAGTCTGATTTTTTTTTTCTGAAAGTCTGAAATTTTTGATTTGTGTAAAATCACATTTAGGGCACATCCATTTTGCCTGCCCCCGCCCCAAAAAAAAAGCTTGCCATCAGACTCCAGAATGTTCTATTATGTCCTATGTGTGTCTTGCAGGCGGAACCTGAACTATTTCTCCAGTGCTTATTCTGCAGCTGTGAGTGCCGTGGATCCGGATGCTGGAAATGGAGAGCTCTCTATTAAAGTGCCTGCTGAGCTGTGGAAGCAGGGAGACGGTGAGCTCGTGTTCACCTCTGCACCACTCCTGGGAAAAACAATACCCAAAATATAATCTTTCAGTGATTCATATCAGCCCAGAGTGATTGACCCATGTCTCCAATCAGAATCAGCATGATGATGACTTTTCTTAGGGCTTTTTCCGAAAATGTGATTATCATGTTTGGTGTCTAACAGTTTGCTTCTTTAGTTTTTGCACTGAAACTTCTATTGGGATAATTAGACAGATATAGTACGAATAAGTTCATCATGTATTGACATTCATTTAGCAGCCAGCATTGCAGAAACAGTTCAGCTTTCCCCGAATGGACAGGGTACAAAGACATTTGACTGCATCTGCCAACATTTTTTCCACTTCCTTACTCATATTTCCTAATTTTCTCCATTTGATCTGGTAAAAGTGGGATTGTGAACTGTTACTTTTATTACATAATCATCTAATTGCAATTTGTTTGCCTTTAATTGTTCTACAATCATATCATTTTATATAAATCTTTAGTGAGATAATTCTTAATGAGATAATTATAATAAGCAAATCACTGCATTATCAATAGGGGCCAAGCACCAAAGGTACGTACGCACGTATTGTGTTTTTTAGTGTTCTTATTATTCTATGGTGGAAGTCTGTGGCAGCCCATACATCTGCATGAAGTAAAAAGTTGTGAAATATGACACACTGATTGGGCATAGGGCCAATACTCATTGCACCAATGTTAATATTAATTGGCACCGCGCCTCCAGAGTGCACCAAAACATTCATGTCTTTCACGCACTAGGGGGCACTAAAGCTAAAATGTTTTTTCTTTTTACTCTGGAAACACTTGAAGTAAATTTGTAAGTCTGGTGCCGTTCTGATTTCTGACACGATGCCAACTCACTGAGTGCGAAGATTTTCCATCTGCTGAACAAAACTGTTCGTAGTTTGAAAATTCACAAAATCATGTAAAAAAAAAAAAAAAAAATTATGATATCCCATCGAATGCAGCGGTATATAATTACATGCTTGTAGACCCATGGCAAGTTGGAAAACCAACGCTGGGGCCTACCGCACATGCACAGCATACAAAGCCTTTCCTGCTAGAATGTTAAACAAAGCACATCAAGCTTTTTAACCTGATATTTTAACATATGATTGCCCTCAAAAGGCACTTTGAAAACACTGAGCCTTTTTTTTTTTTTTTTTTTTTTTTTTTTTTTTTTTTTTGTCTGGTGAAACCTTAGCTGGCTAAAAAATCTGAATTGTATGTTTGCACTCTCAAAAGAAAAAGAAAATAGGAGTCAACAGATGTCTAACCATAACAAAATTATACATTTAAGACATTTACATTTCATAACAAAATTATACATTTAACAAGAAAACCCATATATAAACCCCTATAATGCATATTTCAGTGGTTTTAAGAGCACTACAAACATTTCAGTCAGTTACTATCTCTGTTGATAAACAGCATACACTCAACACTATTTATTTATTTATTTATTTATTTATTAGCCCTTTGTCAATTGTGTCTAAAGAAATTCTTGTTTTTCACGAAGGTGAAATATTATTTCAAATAGATGCTACAACAGTTGACAACTAGATGGCAGTCACAGACCACAAATGAATCTGGCTTTGCATAATAATTGCTATTATTCTTTTGCCATGTAAGTCTATGGCAGTTAATATAACTGTACAGAAAAAAGTTGTGACATTTGACCCAGTGATTGGGGAATTATCACAGTGATTGGGGCTCTGTCCTTCAAGGCCTCTAGCACCACCATTAAGTCAAAGTTTAAGATATATTTATTCTGATAACCATTGGTGTAGAGATGGAATTTTTTTCCACATGAATCTCTGGGTCATTGACAGCCAAAAAAGAATATGAGGTTATATCTCTGCAGTGCTTCATTGTATTGACAAAAACCCTGAAAGCTGTGTGGTGGATAAAGCATTGGTGCTGTTTCACCACAAGCCGGCGCTATGTAGTGCTTGGCCCCTGAGGAGCTGCTTGTAGTTGTATTGTTTTCTTTTTTTTCCCCTCAGACTAAAAGAACTATTTTTAACTCTTTCGTTGTATATATTGTAATATTTACGGGTTTTATAACTTATCCACGTAGTCATTAAAATTTATTTGCAGTTTCTGCTATAGTACATTATTTATCATTCATTAACCATATTGTATATTTCAATAATAGCTCGAATAGTTTTAGCATGTATTTGTGTCACGTCTGTCCTTTTCAATTTACTTACTTGTTCAAGGTCAATGAATAGCTGTTCTGTTATTACACAACAATTATGTGTATATTATAAAAGGTGCTTAAAATCAACAGACAAATACTATGTAATTTTTTAATTGCAATTACTTATATCACGTAACAGCCAAAAGATCATAATTCTTGCATGCCCAGAAGAGCCTTGCAATTTATAAGGAACAATGCAGAGATATTTTGCTCTATATCTTTGTGCCGTGGTGTTTTATCAGAGATGAAGGTGCTGAAGGTGTATATCGAGTTCTCGCTGGACCAGCCGAAAGGAGGGCTGCACTTTGTTGTGCCTGACATGGAGGGCAGTATGGCAGAGAGAGGAGCTCACGTCTTCTCCTGCGGATACCAGAATTCCACACGGTAAAAGCATAATTGTCTGGAAACCCACGGACAAGCTCTGGCCAAGCTTTTGTTGGTGTGCAGGGGTTGCCAGGTCTCAGCATATTTTTTTTTACCCCAACTTTATATCAAATAGAGCGCTTTCTATCGTTCGATATGATATGCTGTACCGTTACACATCTAATATAAACACATACAGTCTTCAATAGTATTTTTCATTTTTCTTAAAGCCATTTCTTAAATGCTACTCAGGGAGTGTAGACAGCCTACTACAGTAAATGAAATGGACAAAATTGATGCTGTAGCCTCATATTTTGGCTGATTTAAAAAAAATGTCTCATCCTAGAGATGCCTCCCCTGAAATATAGCTGCTGTTTTTATGTCTCAGTATTTTTAGACGCAATGTTACGTTAAAATCCTTGTCAAAATCCTAAACCACAAAGTAACTCGCAGTATCTTTTAAACTGGTTTTGCACACTTTATAAAGGCACGATATCCACTGACTGTCTCGCAAACTGAAACACTCAGATGCTAAAGTGAATCATTTTTTGTGTTTAATTGATTCCTAAGCTTTATGGTTAAGCTCCTAAGCTCAATGCCTGGAATCAGTAACTTCAATGGGAACTGAAAGCAGGATGGCAATCTGATGACACAAAGCATTCAAATATGTGTATATATATGTGTGTGTATGTATGTATGTATGTATGTGTGTGTACATACATATATACGTATATATAATTGATTCAGATAGCTGCTTGTGGCAGTGTTCCTGCTCAACACTACATAATGCTCATTCTGATCCACATAAATGCATTACTGATGCAGGACATTAATTAGAGTTGTCAGATTTCAGACTTTTTGGACAGAGTAGCACAAGATCATGTTTTCTGACAAGGTAGGAAAGATAAATATGATTATAAATGTGATATGTCATGAGACCAACATTGTAGTGTAATGTAATGTGTTCCTATATTTTGGAGAACTTTGGTTGTACCTCGGTTCTCTGTTTTAACGTTCTCCACCATTTCCCATCAAACATGCTTTCACTCTAAATAAAGTTGACGCAGCGTTTACCACAGCATTTTTACTAATTCATAATTAAATTTGTTGCCAGCTGTATTTTTTTTTTTTTAAATTGAATTTTATTGATTTATCGATTAGTAAGTGGAGGCCTAAATTTCACCTCATAATGTTAATGTGTGTCATGTGCAGGTTCTGGTTCCCCTGTGTGGACTCATACTCAGAGCTGTGCACGTGGAAGCTGGAGTTCACTGTGGATGCCTCCATGGTGGCCGTGTCATGCGGCGACCTCATCGAGACCATCTACACTCATGACATGCGCAAGAAGACTTTTCATTATGTGCTGCCTATCCCGACCGCCGCCCCCAACATCTCACTGGCAGTGGGGCCATTCGAGATCCTCGTGGACCCCTACATGCATGAGGTGCGAGTTTGAAACAGCTGTTTGTAATTCATTACTTATATCACTGCTCTGATTTATCGAGGATCTGACACTGACGTCCTCTTAGTAACATAGTAATAAGTGGGCTAGTTGTGATAAATCTGTTTCCATTATCCTATCATCATCATCATCTCGTTTTCAACACAGAGCATTTCTTTTGTGATGTTTTAGGGTTCTTGATGTTTTCATTCAGGTACTCTTGAAAACAAAATCAAGTCATGTTAAAAAAAAAAAAATCTCATGATTAAGAAAAGTGGAGCCAGATGTGTTTTTTCCTTTCCACTTTTAACCACTGGATGGCGATGTAAAGCTAATGTCAAACATCAGTATTGCTGTACAGTCATCTCCAGAACTATTGGCACCCTTCGTGAAAATGAGTAAAATGGATACACCCAAACTCCATTATATATTATATAGCTCTCAATCATCACAAAGAAATTTAAATAAAAACCTTATATACCTGTATACATTTCATCGGGTATGCTGATGGTGTTCACAATTTGTAACTAATGACTTTTGGTAAAATTCAGATATTGCATTTTGTGAGTTTCTCTTGAGAAAGCCTTCTTTCATGCACCCTTTCAAAGCAGTTTGTTGTTATGGGACTGACATATAATAGTCTCATATAATAGACACAGAATGTTATTATGACCTTGAATATAATTCAGAAACTGTGACCTTTGCCCAACAACAACAGGTATTAGAAGTACAGTATTGAAGATTAAAGAAAGCCTCACAGTTATTTTGGAATTGTTTAAAATCTGTAGAACCTTGTTTCCTCACTAAAAAGCATTTTTGTGCGGGTCATGTTGGTCACTGTGTGTCATATAGAAAAAGCTGCTGGTTTTTATGTAGCTGTTTTGTTTATTAAACAGATTACAGACCTCTTTCTGTTGGATTGAGATTTCACTCAGATTTTCTGTTGTTTTTTATTTTGATTGCACTGTAAGTGTTACGTTTGAATTAAATATACAGCATCACATCATTAAAAAAAGAGGTGTGTGTGGACAGGAGAGGACGAGGGTTTCTTGGTGGTCCAGATCTAACATAGCCTTTGGCGCATCCTCCGTGCATATGGAATACCATAAGATATCGTCCTTCTCATCAAAAGCTTCTACAACAACTTCACATGCCGGGTTTTAAACAGTGACCTCTGTTTCCATCTGAAGACTGGCGTAAGGCAGGGCTGGGTAATGTCAGCATTCCTTTTTAACATTGCCATTGACTGGGTGATGCGTAGAACAACAGAAGACCAGCCAAGAGGTGTGAGAAGATCTGGCTCTTATCTCCCACACATACCAGCACATCCAGGAGAAGACATTCTGCCTCAATACATATGCTGAACAGATAGGTTTGAGGATCAACCTGCAGAAGACAGAGGTGAAGGCACTCAACATCCCAAATCCATCACCAGTGCAGGTTAATGGAGTAAATCTTCCAATGAATAAGGAGTTCACCTACTTGGGCAGTAATGTCAGATATGATGGAGGAGTGGACAGTGACATAAAGAATCGTCTTTGCAAGGCCAGAAATGCATTCAGAATGCTGAATAGTGTTTGGAGGTCACAGCAGTATAGCACAAAGACCAAGCTGAAGACCAGCGCTGTGTGCTTTCCACACTGTTATATGGCTCAGAATGCTGGAGGATAACAGACAGTGTGACCTGAATAAGTTCTCCTTTTTCCACACAAAGAACCTGAGGAGAATCATGTGAATTTTCTGGCCAGATGTGGATTGGGCACTTGCTAAGGAAAAAACCAGAAAATATCACCCACATAGCCCTTCAGTGGACACCGGAGGGCAAACACAGGAGAGGAAGACCAAAGAACACCTGGCGACGGACAGTAGAAGGAGAATTAAAGAACATGAACCACACTTGGGGCACCATCCAGAAGCTGGCCCAGAACAGACATGAGTGGAGGACCTTTGTTGCTGCCCTACATGCCAGTGGCATAACGGGCAATAACTAACCAGATCTAACATTGTTTTGTATCAAGTGTAAATTGATGCTCTTTTTTAATTTTATTTAATTTATTTTTTTATTTTAGGTGACTCATTTCTGCCTGCCTCAGCTGCTGCCGCTACTTAAACACACCATGTCCTACCTGCATGAAGTGTTTGAGTTCTATGAGGAAATCCTGACCTGCCGCTACCCTTACTCCTGCTTCAAGACCGTGTTTGTGGACGAGGCCTACATGCAGGTCTCCTCCTATGCCTCCATGAGCATTTTCAGGTGAGGGTGAAATTGTTATATTAGAAATGTTATGCTATTTTGATATACATAAAGGCGTAAAATGAAGTTAAATAATGTGTTTTAATTAAACTCACTATTCTGTATACTGACCCAGTTAAGTTTTATTTTAAGATCCCCAAGTTGTTTTCTCCATGTCTCAGTGATATTAACATTTTCTAACTATTAATTACTAATTAATTACTAATATTATTAATATTAACAATTCTGATTTTAACTTCAGGTTTTGTTTTAAAACTGGACATGTTTAATACTTATATTCCACCTTGTTGCTCTCATAATGATGAGGTCTGTAGAATACATCTGTGTTTTTTTTTTTTTTTTTTCCTTCATGTTCATTAGAGAAATTAAGCAATAACCTAAACAAGAGGATATATAGATAGACAAGAAGACATATAGTTGGACAAACAGATATATATAAGTAGACATGGATGGGTGGGTGAATGGATGGTTGGATGGATTGGTGGGTGGGTGACTAGGCAAACCATCAGAGAGACTAACAGATAGATGGGTGGATGGATGAGTAGATGGTTGGAAGGATATATAGATTGATTGATTTATGAAATCAAGCATGTTTTATTCAAATAATTGTGTGTTATTTGAATAATTGTGTATTTGGTCTACCCCTTTGCAGTACAAACCTGCTGCACAGTACAATGATTATAGACCAGACGCCAGCAACACGCCGCTGTCTGGCACAGGGCCTGGCACAACAGTTCTTTGGCTGCTTCATATCACGCATGTCATGGTGAGCACACACACACACCATCAGATTTGGATTATTACTCATTATTATTTTTGCTCATTATTCACCAAATGTACAGGGTACATGGGAATGTCAGAAGATGCTACCATTTTCACTACAAAGTCAGAAAGTTTGTACTTATTGTGAAAAAAATCATAGGTATGATGAGTGACTTCATTGCATCATAAAGTATTTTTAATGGTTTAGCATGATGTGTGTGTTTAAAGCAGAGCAGAGTTCTGGTTCCTGTCTTTCTCTATTTCCCAACTTTCTGCAGATTTATGTTACTTGCAAGCATCAAATACAAAGTACTCTGTGTTTGTGCATGTTGAGTGCAACACCCATTTGGAATCAACCTCTTAGCTCAGTGATTTCGAAATTTCACCAGGTGTGCAACGCTTTGACACAATGCACCCCCTTATTCTAAAACCTGAATCAGATGTTCAGGCTCCGGTTCTGCTTCTTTATTTGGACTTGCACAAGCCCAGTTTCATAACCAGACACGCTCTGTGATTGAGAACAGTCGCCTGCGTGGAGTTAATTGTGTGGTTTAATGCTGTTCAGGGCTGTAATTGGAGACAGACGTCCAAGAAATTGGGCTAGACCTCCTCCTTTTCTCTTCATTTCCTCTGCCTCAACATCTGAGCTTTACGTTGCTTTTCCACAGTACAGGAAAATGACAGATTGGTGAAAGCCTTATGCAAATACATGGTGTTTTCAATTTTTTAATATCATGATACAGCAATTTTATCATAAAACATGTTTTAAGCTTTTCGTTTTGCTATTTATTTATTTACTCACAGTAATGGCTTCTTGTCACTGATATTTAATCTGAATTTGCATTGCTTAACTTGTAGTTACACAAGATATGTATAGGGCACTGTTCACTCTATGCCTGATAGAATGTCATTTGAGATTCAGCCACAGAAAAAGAGCAACTTCTGGTGTTTTTAATGTCTTTAATTTCCACCAACTATTGTCATCCTTTAGAGAAATTCCTCTCTATTAGTGCAGGGCTGCACGCTAACAAATTTACTCTGTAAGAGAGACAAGTGAACATCCCATGCCCATTTTAAAGTAAAATAACCAAAGTATCTGTTCTCCATCTTTCACAGATAACGTTATACAATAGGAAATGGACATTACTGGCCACATTCTTAGATACACCTTGTTGGTCTACTTTATAGGTGTAACAGTTAAGACTATGTAATATTTTTCAATGCACAGTGTGTGTTATTCGTTAAACCTAATTGTAGTCAAAACTCCCCTCCTTTTCAAACCTTTGGTAGGGATAGGAAGTTTTCTCGGCTTTAAGTGGGATTCCATTGGAGGAATCGGGGCTGATTTTAGTTCTTGTGCCCTAGTTTCAGGACCTTTTTGGTTCCTACACCAAAGTCAGTATTTTTAGTGGAGGGACCTGCTGAATAATGCAATCTTCACAGTATGTCCAGCACTCTTACCTGCCCTTTAAAATATATATATTTAGCTAATGGGCCGCTATTAAGCGTTTTTATCTATCCACATTTCCACCATGCATTTCGTGCATGAGAATTGTATTTTCTATAGGCTTCAAATGCCTTACTGCTTGTATCTGGTTTAAAATTCTACAATAATGTTAACGTCCTATTCCAGGACTGTAATAAGGAACAAGACAACTTAAATCTTAGTGTCTTTAATGTTCACTGTAATTCTGCCATGTTCTGAAAATCATAGTCTTCACACCGTTTGTGTTACTGTGGATATTTTCCCATTTGACATGTGCTAATGTGCTAATAATCACTTATACAGTAGACTACGTTATATGATGTTGTGGATATTTGTTGCACTAGCTAGCCATCTTTAAAAACTGTAGTTGTGCATTTATCTAAGTTAGGACTGTGCCAAATTTGTTTAGGAATCAAATATGAGTTAAAAACTTCTCCTGTTCGACTTGCAGGTCTGATGAATGGGTGTTGAAGGGCATCTCGGGCTACATCTATGGCCTCTACCTGAAGAAGACGTTCGGAGTCAATGAGTATCGCCACTGGATCAGGGAGGTCAGGATGGGATAGGATGGGTTTTTGAGTACTAACCTGAAATGAGTTTCTTTGGAATTCATTGAAATTTTTCGGACAGGAGCTGGACAAGATTGTGGAATACGAGCTGAAAACAGGAGGCGTCCTGCTGCACCCCACATTCGCTGGAGGAAAAGAAAAAGACAGGTAACACTCATTGTGTGTGCAAACTTCATTCATTAACTGTCACAACCAGACCACACAAGCACACCAATAAACAAATATAATGCATTCTATATGTTGCCATGACTTGTCAAAGAAAATTAACATAATATCACCATTAACTATTCATGTGTATAAAAAAGCCCCAATTCTGAGTTTTGAATTTTTATACTGTTTTGTAGTTTCTATGTCCACATCCTGCTGGCTGCTCTGTTAATGTATCATTTATAAATCACCTTCCTGCTGAAGCGTATTCCAGAGATTATAATACAAAAAATTGTAGTGACATGTATTTGTTCATGCTGCAGCTGTCAGTGGCTCCACCAATCCAGAATGAGGGAAATTGTGAAATATAAAATACATATGTTTGTTGCAGCCCTACTCCGCACTTGCATTTCTCCATCAAACACCCGCACACGCTGTCCTGGGAGTACTACAAAATGTTCCAGTGCAAGGCGCACCTGGTCATGAGGCTGATTGAGAACCGCATCAGTATGGAGTTCATGTTGCAGGTAACAAAACTCTCCAGACCCACACACCGTTTCAGTTCTAGTTAATGAGTTTGCATGCTTGCATATTAGTACTAGTACTCTGAATGGTCCCACATGGATACTCTAAAGATTTTCCCAGGACTCAGTATATAATCTCACATTAGTCACAATCGGAATGAAATCAATTAGTCACAATCGGAATGAAATCAATCAGATTGATTAATGGAGTGGAAGGAGAATTTTAGGATGACACGTCAGTTATTTATGACACTATGCTCAATGGTGGAGGGGTACATGGCACCTGGTGAGGCTACGGTCAGAGCCCCAATACCGCTGACTCTTAGAATGCACAATAATGAATGTGAATAGCTACAACAGCAGAAAACCAAAAACTGGGCAGATTGGATAAAGACCAGGTGACATTTTTCCAGGATTCACCTGTCTAGTTTTGGTGAACCTGGACCACAGTCAACTCGGACTCCTGTTCTTGGCTGACAGGAGTGGAACCCAACATCATGCTCTTCTGCTGTTGTAGCTCGTCTTCCTCAACGTGTTCAACGTGTTGTGCTCTCTGAGATGCTTTTTTGCTCAACATGTTTGTAAAGACTGGTTAATTTGAGTTACTGTAGCCTTCCTTTCAGCTCAAACTGGTCTGGTCATTCTCCTATGCTTTCTTCAGAACTGGCACTCACTGGATGTTTTTGCATTTTGTGTACCATTTTGTGCAAACTCTAGAGATTGTCGTGCATGAAAAATCCCAGGAGATCAGTATTTTCTGGAATACACAAACCAGCCCTGGCGCCAATCATTCCATGGTCGAATTCCATTTTTCTCCACTCTAATGTTTGACATGAACATTAATGTCATTTATCCGCATCTGCATGCCCTTAGCTTTTCAGTACTGCTTTATAACCAATATAATACTCATAGATCAGTCACTAGAGCTTGATTTTATCCATTAAAGCAACTTCATTTCTCAGGTGTTTAACAAGTTGCTAAGCCTGGCCAGCACGGCTTCGTCTCAGAAGTACCAGTCGCACATGTGGAGCCAGATGCTTTTGTCCACCTCTGGGTTTCTCAAGTCCATTTCCAATGTGTCAGGGAAGGATATTGGGCCCCTGATCAAGCAATGGGTGTATCCTTTCCATGGTACTTTCAGGGTTTTAGAGAATTAAGCCATGTAAGCATTTCACTTGTGTTAAAAGACATCACTTGACTTAGCTATAGCATTTGAACTTAAGTCTCATACTATCGGTGGTATTGAATGTTGATATTGGAACCTTTTTTTTAATGCAAGTTTGAATAAATGAGCATGGTATAGGATGGATCCCCATTATCAGTATTTATCCATAGCTTTTTATCATACAGTGAATTGTCACAGGGGATCTGTCCTCCTTCCTCAGTATGTTGCTTCCTGAGCTCTTTGCCTTCAGAGACCAGAGTGGGGTGGTTAAGTTCTTTGGGAGCTTTGCCTTCAACAGGAAAAGGAACGTGCTGGAGCTGGAGATCCGTCAGGATTACATGTCCTCCGGCACTCAGAAATATGTGGTAAGTTCAAGCACATGTAAGAGGACTGCAGTTACGTACATGTGTGAGAATTCTTGAAAAATTCCAGAAATAATGGGCCAAAATTGTCCTTTTCTACTACTCAGTTTCATTCATTGAAACTGGTGCAGCAAGTGTTTTTATAGTGCGTAGAATGAAAGTGTAATATATTGAAGGAAAAACAAACAGGAAGAAAAGAGTTATAACTATAGCTCATATCTACAGCTCAGAACCCTATGCAAATTCTACATCTAAGCAAACATTAAGCATCAATACCTAACCCTATGTAACGTCTTGCCAAGTGAAAGAAAACAAGAAGGACTCTATTATGATCTCATCATATGAAGAAAGTCTAATGTATGTAACACCTTAGAGCAGGTACTGCGCTTAATCTTAAAGAGCTATAACTAGGTTTCTGTTATTAGCGGCAGAAAAAGTGAGAAAAGGGAATTCTAATAGAAGCAAAATGACATCACAGAGACCCGAGTGATGGGATTGGCTAGGAAGAACTGAGTGATGTAACCCCACCCCCACAAACATTTCCAAGGTATTTTATACAGTGAGTGACAGGAAACAATGTTCATGTCTGTAGCTGACTGAAAGCTAGTAATCTGGCTCAGTGTAAGGTGACTTGAGCCTGCCCCCCTTCTCTGATATCTTTTATAAGAAAAGAGCAATGTTATATATGTTACTTTAAAAACAGACAAAAAAAGTCCCCTCCTCTTTATGCTGACAGAATAAAGCAGACGAGCTTAAGTGCGGTGAGCTATAGATGTTGGATAATTGGTCGATTTAGAGTAATAAAAAGTATTTATATAAATGTGTAAAACAGGATTGGTATATTCTGCTTTGTCAGTGTGTGTATATGTTCCAGCACATTAGAAAGTTTCAGCACAGCAGAAAGCTATTATTATAGTTAATGTCAGATAACACTGGTGTTAAATACTATTAACATTATTTACTTTATGTGTTCTGCTTAATTTACCTGAACCTTCCAGTGTAGTCAGGACTGATGCTGAGCTAACAGACTTTATGCCAGCTTGTAGGATGTATTTGTGTGTGTGTGTGTGTGTGTGTGTGTGTGTGTGATTTGTGTGAAGATTTGAAGTAAAATATCTTGTTTAGGAATAACTTAAGATTTTGAAGGCATAATTTCTTGTGTTTTAGATCATAAAGGATACACTGACTAATAAAAGTTCTTTAAAAACATTTATAATGTTGCCTTAGTAAGCTTAGAAAGACTTTTATATCAGATATTAATTGGGACTGAGGGGTTGATTAATGAGAAACAGCTAGATAGAGCCATGTGTGGTCTTTTACTTCCATCAAAAAAAAATTGAATGGCATTTTAGTAATAATAAATGTACTTGTTGGGATAAATTTGTGCAGGGCCCCATAAAAGTGACTGTTCAGGAGCTGGATGGATCTTTCAACCACATGCTGCAGATTGAAGAGAACAGCCTCAAGCATGACATCCCCTGTCATTCCAAAAGCAGGAGGTACAGCTTTCACAACAGCGACTACACTAGATCTCTTAAAATCGAAACACAAATCGCTTAAGGCATAACTGCAGCACATAGATGTGATCTTTTGATCTTGTCACAGTGTGCATTTTTTTTTCATATCATTGGTTAAATTTAAAAGCCCTTTGTTAACAGACATGTGCAGCATTAATTTTATGATTGAGATTAATGTTAAATATTTAATTTTATGAAATTAAAAAGTTCAGAGAGCTATTTTTTTCCCCCTAAAAATGTTTCCATCTTTTTTTTTTAAGGAACAAGAAGAAGAAAATCCCTCTGATGAATGGAGAAGAGGTTGACATGGACCTGTCTGCGATGGAGTAAGAGTTTTTATGTCTCTGCTGCTTTTACACTACTCGACAAAAGTTCGAGCACTACCAAGAACGGTTGTTATTTTTATCCATTATTAAAAGGAAATACAGGTTTCCATAATTTTTCACTAGTATTATAGTGTTTCTACTGCCTGTGTAACATACCAAAGAAGAGTACATTGATTAAAACATTATGAGGTGTTAGTCATTAAGAGGAAACTGTATGTTAGTAATGTATGTGTGTTAATATTTGAAACGGTAAGTCACACTCTGTCCTCAAACACATAAGCAAGTCTGGGTGAAATCACAGAAGAACTGGATGTGGTTTGAGGCAGAAGACTTTTTGCGTGAGACAGACCTCCAGTATATATTAGTGACATTAGCCTCAAAGCTTCAAATCAAAACTGAACAGTCCAACATTGGTCAGTGAACATGCCTAGCTTTTGATAAATCATTAAATAAGTTACCATGTTTTGAAAACCTAATTGCCTAGGCTAAAAAAAAAAAAAAGGTGGTAGCTAACATAATGTAATAGTGTATGCCCAACTAATTAGCTGTACAAGTGTAACAATCATATAACTATATAAGATCACATAGCACATCGTGTTTGATGACTCAGCGGCTATGAGATGTAGTGTGGTGGTTCTGTCCTCACTTCACACTGTCCTCCTGGAAATCTGTAGTGACCTTGCAGTATTATTCCTTCACCCCTGCTATATGAGCTGTGTAACCCTGCATTTACATTGTCTTACTTTAACGTTGCCCTGATCCCTATACGCTGTTCAATGGTAGGCAGTTGTAGTGGCTATGGTTACTGGTATCGTGTAGTTCTATGGCCATTTTTAACATGTGTAATGTCATGATTTTATCCTGCAGCACCAGTTTTTCTTCCAATATGAGCTAAACAGCTAAGGTTAATTTACTCATCCTCAGTAAGTGCTATAGAGACTATCCTAGAAACATGGCGCGAAGTGGAAATACACCCTGAATGGGATCCAGTCTATTTCAAGACACCATGCGCACACACACACACAAACAGAATCATTCATATCTAGGGCAATTTAGAGTCTCCATCTAACGGCATGTTTTTGGGAGGTGGAAGGAAACTTATGAGAACTCTTCAGTAGTTGTCACATGGCTTCACATAAACTCTGCTCAAATTTACCTCATCACACGGCCCAGTCCAGTTTATTTCACCAGCGATTATTATGCAGCCTGTTGCTGTAAATCACCAGCTCTTGTGTAAAAGAGTCAATTGTTTCAAAGAAATTGAGCAGACCACAGTTAAATGTAGTTGCTCTATTTCACTATTAACTGTATTCATTCTGTCTATAGCAGTGCAATAAAGCCCATATTGAGTATAAATATTTACACAACTGAGAAATGTAATCAAATCATAATCCAAATATAATAGGAAGTTGTGTTATTTTACTGTTAATTTAAGTTTGTTTAAGTATTTTCAGCCACACTGAGGTCAGCACTTATTTCCAATATCTTGCACAATGCTAAACTAGAGGCTGTAACCTTCCTTTACTTGTTTGTACATAAGCCTTATGGACTATGTTTGGGTTAAAGGCTTAGGGTGAGATTGAGTTCACTTCATAATAAATTTAATATACCGATGATCTTATTATTTTGATGATACTCTAATGATGTGATGCTGTGTCCTTTTGATGCGTGCAGTGCCGACTCACCCCTGCTGTGGATCCGGATTGACCCGGACATGGCAGTGCTACGGAAGGTGGAGCTGGCTCAGGCCGACTTCATGTGGCAGTACCAGCTGCGCTATGAGCGAGATGTGGTGGCGCAGGAGGAGGCAATTGTGGCACTGGAGAAATTCCCCACGGCTGCCTCTCGCCTCGCTCTCACCGACATCCTCGAGCACGAGCAGTGCTTCTACAAAGTGCGCATGCAGGCCTGCTTCTGCCTGGCCAAGGTAAGGGCGTGAATGTCATGTCATCATGAGCAAACTTAATTTTTTTGTAATGTTTATCAGCAGGCTTCGTCCAGAGGTACAGATTTATCAAGGTGTCATCGTGTTGTGAACAGTCATCAGAAAACCTCAATGCACATGCCTTCATTCCATGCCCCTCATGCCCCACCCACCTTTTCATTAACATCATAACTATTTGTTCAGCAGCTCCAACTAAGAGTCAATTCCATGACTCTTGACAATAACTGTATGATTTTAGATTGAATTGCTATGCTGTTTAGGTGTCATATTGGCACACGTTTGATCCTGAGCTCGGGTTACTGTTTCTATGCGCATTCTCCCCGTGTCTGTGTGGGTTTCCTCTGGTTTCCTCCCAACTTCCCAAAAAATGCCAGTAGGTGGACTGGCCAAGATAAATTGCCCCTAGTTGTGAATGAGTGTGTGAATGTGTATGTGTGCATGGTGCCCTGCTACGGACTGGTGCCCCATCCAGGATGTATCCATGTATGCTCTAGATCCACCACAACCCTGAGCAGAATAAAATGGTTACAGAAATGGTTACTGAAAGTGACCAAGTGAGAGTGAGACACCTTAGCTACACTTCCCAGACCCCATTTTGAGATCCATCGAAGTAGGTTATTAATTATTTATATGTATTGATATCCTTTAAAAATAGTGCTCATACTCAGGCTAAAAAAGGCTGTCAGGGCATCCCTAATTTAACAGGTTTTCAGCATAATGAAATGAACATGAAATTCTGTTTTGTAGATAAACTGTAAAATGGAGGTACATTTTTATTTTTTTTTTTCCCCATCACCTAAAAGAGATCCTATCCTTTGCATTGAGCTGTAATTTATAAACTTACCCAGAACAGTTTATTTACTAAGTTAATTTATTTATCAGTTAGCAAACCTTTTGAAGTCAGTAGCAAACACTAAATCATCAAGCAGCTGATTATGGATGCTGTATCAAATGCCACACTTCATTCCTCCTGTGATTTGAGTCGCTTGGTTGAGTTGCTCCTGTTGTTTTAGTCACGTGGTTGAGTTGCTCCTGTTGTTTTAGTCGCTTGGTTGAGTTTGCCCCTGTTGTTTGAGTCGCTTGGCATTTTGTTTGCGTAAATGTCAGGGTTCAGGATGGGATTGTTGAAATGAACTGTGAACTTGCAGATTGCCAACTCCATGGTGAGCACTTGGCAAGGCCCTCCAGCTATGAAGTCCCTCTTCACACGCATGTTCTGCTGCAAGAGCTGCCCCAACATTGTCAAGACCAACAACTTCATTAACTTCCAGAGCTACTTCCTGCAGAAGGTACCAGGTGACACTGTTTGGTATTCTCTTTGACACATTATCATCAAAGCCATGTTTAGATCATATTTCTTGTGTTTTATTAGACCATGCCAGTGGCTATGGCTTTGCTCAGGGATGTGCAGAATCTCTGTCCCAAAGAGGTGCTCAACTTCATTCTGGACCTCATCAAGTACAATGATAATGGAAAGAATAAGGTGAGACGGTGGCTTCGCCCCAAAATTGTGTCTTGTTTTGTTTTTACTAGAAAAACAGCCATTTTAAGAAACGTTAAAGGTAGAACTTGTCAAATATGTTGTTACTAGACCTCCTCACAGTCCATTGGCAATACATTTTAGATGCATTGTGATTCTTTCTTGAATTATTTTGCATTGATGCACAAAATATTATAATCAGACTTTTATATAAGCTTATGCATAAATTTTTTGTTTAAGGAAAGTGTTCACCCTATCATTGTGAGATCATGAGTTTGAATACCCGTGATGCCACAGCCATTTGTGGCCGGGAACCAAGGGAGCAAAATTGGCCGTGCTCTCTGAGAGTGTTACGCTGCCTTTTGACACAGCATGAGCAGCACTTCAAAAAGATGCCATTGGCTGGTTTCACATGAAGGGGGTTGTTGTTAATGTTAACGAGCCAAACTTACTGCCACAGAGAAAGCAATTTTGTTCATGTTACAGAAACCACAGACAGTGAAAACAGTTATGCTTTCTTAAGTAAAGAAAATCACAAGGAGGAGAAAAAAAATCTACATTTTATTATGAACTCTAACCTTTCAAATATGTGTTTATTACCTCTCAGAAATATGTTCTTGGTGTCGTTATTTATTTTGGATTTACATTTCTTAGATGTAAAAACTCACCATGGTCATGCATGAGTAATTCACACAGTGAGGCCAGTGAATGAATTTCTGTTAACTGTATATACTCACTACATAGATTATAACATAATGGTCTTGTAAAACCTACAAAGTGCACCATATACCTGATGGAACTTTATGAACAAATCAGAAAAATCAATGCGTATTTATTGAATATTTTATTTTGTACATTCTTTTGCTTTGTCTTCTGATCTTCTAGTTTTCAGATAATTACTACCGTGCCGAACTGATCGAAGCTCTGACTAACTCCTTAACGCCGGCCATCAGCATTAATAACGAGGTGCGCACAGTGGACAGCCTGAACGCTGACGTCAAGCTCATCCTGGAGGAAGTGACGCGCTTCCTCAACATGGAGAAACTGCTGCCTAGCTACAGGAACACCATCACTGTCAGGTACAGAGAGATAAGAGCTGGGTGCATTTATCACCTGAACATATATGTGCACATATGCTGGTCCTATAAAATTTACTTACCAGTCCTATAAGATGATATGCATTGTGTAATTGTGATGAAAATAAGAATTAATTATCCTTTGAGGTGACTTAGAATTTGATGACTTATTGTTGCTGTTGGTATAAATCTTGTCAGTAATATCTGGAAAATAATATGCCTTTTAAATAAATTAAAGTTGTTTTTAGGTGCATATATGATTGATTTCATTGGTACAGGTGGTGTAAATCTGAAGTGACAAACCTCAGTTATATGCCCCTTAGGAATTTAAATTAATAAAAAATGTATTATAACAATTAGAATTATAAATATTTGTAGCATCTGGGATGGGCCATTTGCTGGTGTTCTTGTGATATTGCAATACTTTTTCCTGAGAGTGTCATGAGTATAATATGTACTTCTGCAACACTAACAAACTGTCGTAGTTGCTGGATGATGGATATCTCATTGGTTGTTTTAAGTAGCCACAATTTTTTTTTTGTCATGCCTACATGCCAAAAAACATGTTAACATGTAGATTCAAATTACTGTAGAATGAACCCATAGGTCAGTATTCTATTGTTTTGTCATTGCTTATCAAGGCTTTCTTCTTAACGTAAATCCTCAGGGAACTTCAAACCTTAAGGAAATTTTAGAGTTTATAAACAATGAGCATGAACTTTTTAAAATAATCTTTAAAACTAGCTTTTTCATATCTCTAAACATTGCATGTGGCCTTGCACTCTAATGTGCAATAATTTGTGGAAAGGTCAAATGTAACGTGTGCAACTCGATGGAGACCTTTTGATTTCTTCAGGTAAACATGTAAAGACAGCCTTATTCTCTGTTGTAGCTGCCTGAGGGCCATCAGGATGCTGCAGAAGAACGGCCACATACCCAGCGACCCGAGCCTGTTTAAAGCCTATGCGGAGTATGGTCATTTTGTGGATGTGAGAGTTGCTGCACTTGAGGCTGTGGTCGACTATACAAGAGGTTTACCTTTTTAATTCCAACCTGCTATTCAGTCTAAGCATGAAGTACAGGGTGCATTTGTATACTGTGCATTTATTAACATATGATACTGCTGTGCAACATGCTGACAAACACCAAACTACACTTACTGGCCACTTGTAGAACCTGGTGTATGTGTGGGTGTGCTTGTTCCGCCCGCCTCCTCTCCCTCGACCACACCCCCGCTGCCACACCACTATAATAGGAGCATCTGTACCTCTGATCTTTCATATAGTCATCCAGTCAGCCAATCGTGTGTCAGCAGCCCAGTGCATAAAACCACACAGATACAGGTCAGTAGCTTCAGTTCATGTGCACATCAAACATCAGAACAGGGAAAAATGTCATCTCAGTGACTTTGGACCGTTGAAGATTGGAAAAAGACCAGGCGACGTTTTTCCAGTCTTCAGCTGCCCAGTTTTGGTGAGCCTGTGCCCACTGAAGTCTCAGACTCCAGCTCTTGGCTGACAGGAGTGGAACCTGATCCAATGCAGCTTTTCTGCTGTCGCTGCCCATCAGGCTCAAGGTTTGACAAATTGTGCATTCTGAGATGCTTTTCTGCTCACCACGATTGTAAAGAGTGGTAATTTGAGTTACCATAGCCTTGCTGTTAGCCTGAACTAGTGTGGCCATTCTCCAGTGTCTTCTGCCATCAACAAGGCATTTCCTCCTGCCGTTTGTATCCGTAAAGTTTTACTGAAGTCAAAACAACAAAGTTTATAGATGTGCTGACAAATTGCCGGTTAGGTTTTATGTGGAAAACAAGGCTGAAAAGCCAACAAAGCCCAAAGGTTTTGGGGTTTTTGGAAAGAGGAGGACTGAGTGCTCTAACTTTGGCTTTTTTAATTTCTGCTATGTTATTCTTATCTTAAGTCAACTGATGTGTATTAACAGTGTTGTTGCTGTTTGAATTAATCTGTTTTCTTTGAACTTTTGCATTTGCAACTTGTACACGGTCATAGCTTGCTTACAAGCCAGCTTACTAACTAACTAGCACAATAAGATAGTGAAATTGCCATTAGCTCTCAAGGTTGGTCTTACTATTGATACTGATGGTGTTCAGAATTCAACAGTGTGCAGAAGTAGCATCTATGTCACTGCTCAGTCTTGTTGCTACCTTGCAGAGTGTGACCTTGGAATGCCATGGCCAATGGCCAATCATAATACATTAAATGCAAAGCTATGGAATAGTGTGAATGAATGTTAGAATGCCATGGTCCAATCACAACACTTTGAATTTCATAGGATTTAATATTTTTTGATCCTGCTTACAGTTAAAGACGGCATTATCATTTGTTTGTTGTTTTGAAGAGGGAACTATATCGGACCTCAGGGCCTATTGTATCTGCTTTGATCCTTAAGTCCAAAATCATATTGACTCCATCCCTCAGGGCAATATGAGAAACTTCACTTGAGCTAATAAATCAGTAAGATGACCTTTAAGACGGTAACAGCAAGTAGAAGTCAACAAATCTAATAAAAAAAAAAAAGTTAATCTAGGCTGGCTGAGCAGCACAGACGTGAAGTCAAATTTATTAACCTAACTCTGCAAGGCTACTGAAAGGGAGCCTTGTGTAACATGGTGTGTGTGTGTTTTGTTATGTTTGTTGCCAGTCGACAGGAGCGCTGAGGAGTTTCAGTGGCTATTGGACATGGTCCAGAATGATCCTGTGCACTACGTGAGGTCAATGATGTTATTTGTTGAATATAATGAATATGTCCTCATAGAGTATATACAATTTTTGTAGTATTACAACATGACTAATTAGCTATACTTTGCATCCCTCCACTATGGATTTTCTAATACTGGTATTTGGTCTTTAGTTTCTTTTCTCCTTTGCATAATTGCTTTTTGCAGGCACAAGATTCTTAGCATGTTGTCCAAGAATCCCCCCTTCACCAAAGCAGCAGAGTCTGCTCTGTGCACCGAGGCTCTCGTGGACCAACTGTGGAAACTGATGAACTCTGGTAAGACCAACTGGGAATTGTTATAATCAAGCTTACTTGTTGGCCACAAGGTCAGAGGCCATGCCTCAATTTTCAGTCAGACTCTCATCATTGAACTTTTTATTTCTCGTTTTCACCCTTGACCAAAATATTTAGGCTCATTTTGGGGAGGGGCTTATAATTGCAGGTTTACTTTCACATAGAAAAATTCCTTCTAGACTGTAGCTCATGTGCACAGTGATCGTTTTGCCATACGTCATTTTTGTGCGCGCAGGTTTGCAAAATGGTACGTAGTAGGTTAATCTGTTCGCTGTTTTTTTTTTCTTTGGTGCTGACACTCAAGCAGTGAAGAACAGTGGGTTTTTGGATGCATGACGTGATTGTGTGAATACCTGCAAAAAAGGAGCTGATCTCATATAAGATTTTAACTATGCAGACGGTACGAGGCAGTAGATTTTTCTCAGTGCAAGCACTTGCACCACAAAGGTGAGCTAATTACAGTGATCCAATCCTGTGAACGTCAGATTATATATATCAATAAGATGTTCCGACAATGCTTTCCTCCCGTCATCACGAAACAAGTTGAACCAAATCACATTACCTGGCACACAGCACAGAGCATGTTTACCTTTCACACCTGATGCGACCCAGACCACACTTCACAAGATCAGTTCTCTAGACTGTTCTCCACTGAACTTTGAGAGCAAGTGACCCAGTTCACATCCACCTAAATTAAAGACATTCAAACTTAATTTTTCACAACTCCACTCATTTCATGTTACTTAGCTTTCGGCAAATCGGTTAGGTCCTCTACTTTGTACACATGATCATTTTAAACCAATTGATTAGAGACAGATTTTTTTCTGGCGAGTTAAATCTTTCAGATTTAACTCAAGCACTGTCCTTGTTTCTCAGACATGCCTGATATCTGTTAAAGTAAATAAATAAATAAATAAAATCAGCAAGAATCAGATTGTATCAATAGAGAGAGGACTGTATTAATATATGTGCAAAACTCACAGTTGTTTTGAATTGGTTCATTGTGTCATGATATTCATTCATTCTGTACACATCAAAAACACAAAAGTCGTTCTTTACACATCAAATAAACAGAGATTGACTTTCTTTTTTGTGGTCTCCAGAGAGATTTCGCACCGTGAATAGGCCTAGTGTTTGCTGTTTTCAGCTCATCAGTGCCCTAAGTGCAGGCGTTTGATAAAGCCACGATTGAAAACACATCTTGACTTCTGTTTCACTTTTTTTTCCTTCAGATTTCTCAACATCTTCTTTCCGCATGCATGCTGCTGCTTTATGAGCCATCCCAGAGTATATGCATGTGCCTCATAATGCCTGCGACATGGAAAATCTCATAAAACATGATTTAATGAAAAACATGAGGCCCTCCATATCCCGCTCAGGATGACTGGCTGCACTTCTTACGAATTTGGCGCTTTCGCAACTCCTGGAAGTGATTTAAACAGTTCTGCCCTTATTGTATTCAGTTTTAGTCTTTGAGGCCTGACTCCTGCACTTTGAAGTTTATGTTCCAAGAAAAAGAAAATCCAGCACCTTTTTGCCTTTGGTTTTGAAGTTAGAAAGCATTTGCAGTGTTCCAGTTTTCACACTTTCAGTTTCTCACATTTTGTTACAAGCTCCAAGCATCTTAGATGAACTAGCACATTAACAACTCTAAAGGTACAGTGCACACTGCAAGACTTCACAGATTAGGAACTTGTGCTTCTTGTCAAGGAATAACAATTTATGATTCCACATGGTTTGTGTATTTATTTGTACAGAGAATCAAAAAAGGTT
The DNA here is from genome assembly GCF_027358585.1 of Pangasianodon hypophthalmus. NCBI lineage: Eukaryota > Metazoa > Chordata > Actinopteri > Siluriformes > Pangasiidae > Pangasianodon > Pangasianodon hypophthalmus. Next base: position 9,763,275 of record NC_069710.1, read on the forward strand.
GAGGCATAAATAATGGAAGCGTGACTTGTTAGAGATGAACAGGCTGTGAGAGCTTTAGACAAATGCACTTACTCACTCCAAACTTGTTTTGAAGGTGATAAATTGTTGTATATTCAATAATAATTGCCTAAAATGATGATTGCACAATTCATGAAACATGTTTCATGTTCAGTGCTTATTCACATTTTGCACTAGGGTTTTCATCTGAACACTCTGACAGGCACTGCAATCTGATTATTATTTTTTTAAACTAACACAAAATGTCAGATGAAGCTATTAAGGTTTATTAACAATAAGACACACACACCTACTTCAAATTTTTATATGCCACTGCACCACTTCTGTGACGTATATGCGAGTCATGAAGAAAAGTAACATGGCCTGAAACAAAGCTGGATTAGCTATGTATATTTTTCCCTTTTCCTAGGTACCTCCCATGACTGGCGTTTGCGCTGCGACGCTGTGAACCTGTACCACACTCTGTTTGGTCTGACCAGGCCTTCATGTCTGCCTCTGCCAGAACTCGGCCTCGTCCTCAACCTGAAGGAGAAGAAGGCTGTCCTGAACCCCACCATCAAATCAGATCAGGAGGGTCCTGAGCTCGCACCTGAGCTGGTCTTCACTGGCAGTGTGAGCACACGCGACTTTGTTCACATTGGGCTGTATTCAGATTTAGTGATTTAAGTCAAAATCAAAAAAAGTTCCACGTTTTCAGAGAGCAGCTATGAACATACTGAAGTCAATTTTCTGTTCAGGTTTTGAAAATCACCTTCATGTAGTCCACGCCCCCGAGGTTGCCAAATTTTTCTGGAGTAGAAGCATCTGAAATGGGGGTTTTCGCTCCAACAGCAAAAGACCACTGCTGTGGGCAGAGAGCACAGGTTTACCGTAACTGGACAGGTGAAGATTGGAAAAAGCATTGCCTGGTCCAATGGATCTCAGTTTCTGCTGCCATATTCTGATGGTAGGGTCAGAATTTGGCATCGATCCATGGATCCAACCTGCATTGGATCAGCAGTTCAGGCTACTGATAGTGGTGTAATGGTGTGGGGGATGTTGTCTTGAAACACACTGGACCCCTTGATACCAATCAAGCATTGTTTGAATGCCACAGCCTGAGTATCACTGCTGACCATATGCGTATTTTTATTGCCACAACTGGTGTTTCATATAAAGTTCCTGCTGAGTGTATGATGACATAAAAGCACAAGACTATTTAAAAATTAAAAATATAAAAGACCAGTATGGAGATGATTGAATGAGAAGATAGCAGGCATTGAAATAAGCATCTAATAGCAATCTAGTTTATTGCTGCATGAATACTTCTAGCTGTATTTATCTCAGAATTTGGTTTAATTTAACTTCCACGCTAATTGTGCAGTGGCCTTTAAAGTAGCACTTGACCCAGCACATCCTATTACATTGCATTTAATATTTTTATACTGCAGATTAACAGTTCTTAATGTGGCCGCAAGATACTAAATGAAGATCATGAAATTGTAATGTGTGCATGGGATGTAGGTTATCTTATCACGCTTTTAATTCCCTATTTTGAGTTGTTGAATTACTAAAATAATGCCAGTGTTTTGGTTAAAATACAGCTGGTGGATGGTTACAAATGGCTGCCTAGTGTCCACATAGCCGACATCATTTCTGCTGATGTTGATCACAGTGTTGAGCAGGAGAAATTAGGAAGGCGCTGGTTTAAAAAAAAAAAAAAACATAAAGCGTTAGAGTTGACACTTCGTTGCAAGCCTATTTAATCTTTTTTCTTTTTTGGTTTTTGGACTTTTTTTTTTTTTTATTTTTTTTTTTTAAGCATCCCTAATAAATACAGCAAACTGATGTTAAATACTTACTTTTAACTAATGTTAGCTAAGTCAAACATACACTGATAGTTTTTGTTTCTCATTAATGAACGTAAAACATTCACGAACTCAAAACAGAAAGCAAGTGAGCTGCACGAGTCAAGAGTTTTGGGGAAGAGGGGGCGTTTCTCGTGTTAACCTCTGAATAGTGCCTAACCCTTGTGCGGCCCTCACTTTTGCTCCCATTAGCGGTCTTTACTGGGTCAGATTGACTCGAGACATAACTAAACACCACAGACATGAAAAGATTACATAATTCTAGTGTGTATATAGGGTGTGTAACTCTCTTACAAAAAATACTGATGACAAATCTGTTTAATGCTTGAAATTTATCTCTGCTAGATCACTGTCTAGCAATGAACGTGTCATCCGTTTTGTGTGATATAAGCAATGAATCAATATAATCTACATATTTGTAGAATAAATCATATTTTTCTTGTAAAACTTCAGACTATTGATAACTATTGTGTTTAACTGTTGCTCTAAATTTTTATATCTATCTTGTTATATTCAAAGTAGTATTGGCTACGACAAAACAAATGCCAGCTATAAATTACAAACAGAAAACACACACAATCAAAATTGCATTGTTCTTTTTTAAATATCATTTATTCTTACAGATAAATGGATCAACTCCATCTGAAATAACAATGGATAAAACAGAAGCAGTATGTGCATTCATGTGTACAGTAGATGAACTAGAATAATGAACAAGCTCCATTCGAAGGTCTGTCTACACAGCACCTAATGAACAAAATCTTAGTGTGTGCATTTAAAATGTGTTTGCTGCACTTGCTACATGTAGAAGGTGTTTCAGTGTCCTTCGTCAGTATGAACTTCTGGCGAAGCTTCCTCTTGTTGTCACCAGCTGCAACCTACAATGGTGAAAAGTCTTTGTTAGACACCTAATACTCCTAAAATGTTCACTGATACACACGCGTATGCACACACACACACACACACACACACACCACACACACCAATAACAAAAGTCACTCACATTTACTTTAGGCACTGAAAGTGGTGGCTGTCTGAGACATTTAGTTGGGGTAAAAGGAGCCTCCTCCTGAATCCTTTTCACCTGCAGACTGCAGACTGCAGTTGCTCAGGATCTTAGGACTTCTCTAGTTCTCTTCTAGATACAGCATGAGGGGTCACAAGTGCCTTACCTTGTGTCTTTGACATGAACTCATGTTTGCGTTTTATATTTACCATGACCTGTCTGTTTTCTCCTGTACACGTTCCTCACAGAAAACAAGCCAGGTCCACCGAGTTTCAGGCGAACAAAAAACTTTTCCACTATTTGTTTTTGCCTGAAAATCAGTGTAATCTTTAGTCACGTGAAGTGAGTGGCTCTTATAAATGCTAAATAAGTACAGGCAGATGTGGGTAAAAATGTAAAGGGGTGTAAACACTATATCGACAGTATACAATCTATTTTGGAATGGCTGAATTTTCCATCTCTGGTTTGTTGTTTCCAGGTTAAGGAGGAGCATGTTGTCATGGAGCCAGTTTTGGGCGGCATTGCCCTCACTCCACAGGGCCTAAAGAGGAAGGCAGAGACTCCTTTGGCATCGCCCCCTGAACCTGGGCAGGTGCTGCAGGACGAGCCAACGGGAAAAATAGCTGCCAAGAGCCGAGTGAGTAGCTGTAGATGAAGAATAGTTAGGCATCGCTCTTTATCAAGACGTTTTTGGTTTTTTTCCTGTTTCTCGAGAATGGGGGTTTATGGCCCAGCAGCATTAGTATCCTGCTGAATAAAACCCAAAAATCACAAAGCTTAACTTCAGTCAAAAAGCAAGCATAATGCTTCAGTCATGTTGTCACTACTCATATTCTCACATTGCTATCATGAAACCATGCATTTCTTTAAATACGCAAAAACCTCCCTAAAATTATAATTTCATATTTTTGCAATATCACAATATTGTATTTTTTTAAATAATACATTGCTGCGGATAATCCTCAGTCAGAGCAACAGTTTCGAGAGCCGTTTTTTTCAAACGTTCAGCAGTGTCTTACTCAGAGAAGGCAATCTCATAATTCTGTTCACAAAACTATGAGATTGCCCTCTCTGAGTAAGACACTGCTGATTCTTGCTGAAAATGTGTCCAAAATAAACTTTCAAAAACAGCTGTCCTTATGCTGCTCTCTGAATGAGACCTTCCCTTGAGCCAGTACTACCCAAAAAAGATGCCTCCTTGGGCGTAAACTGATAATCAGAAGCGTCCCAATAACCAAATGTACTATGTACAGATATCTGTAATATCTGTAATATGTACTATTATAATACTACTATAGTATTTTATATTTGATTATCAGGCGTACCCTGCTACCCATCATTATTTAATACTTTCCCTATATCCACACTTACTAAGATACACTATATGGCTAAAAGTGTGTGGACATCTGACCATCACACCCATATGTGCTTGTTAAACATCCCATTCCAGATTTAGTCCCCTTTTGCTGTTTTAATAATCTCCACTCTTCTGAGAAGGCTTTAATGCTATAGCACTCAGAGACGTTCTAGACAATTGTGTGCTTCAGACTTTGTCGCATCAGTTTGGGGACGACCCACATGGCTGTGATGGTCAGGTGTCCACAAACGTTTGGCCATATAGTGTAGTTCTGAGACTTTTGGCAGGTAAATGACATGAAATTAAGTGTATGCACTTCTGAAATGAGTACATGTCTTTATTTCTTCTGTATGTCAGTAGTTTCTCATTTGAACTGATACTAAAGAGAGTCCCATAAGCAGGATTTGGATGGAAACAGGCTACAGCTGATCTATGTTAAGACCTCTAATACTTAGAGTAGAATCCATTAGCTAATCTTCATTGATAATTTATTAATGAATAATTTACTGTATATTTGTCTAAACTGCATAACACTGTTATGCTGTTTGTTCTCTTTCTCAGTTTCCCATGCAAGAGGATGAGGATATTGACATGGACACGGTTCATGACAGTCGCGCCTTTATCTACCATCACCTGAGCATGCTGGATAGACCGTCAACACCAGGCAAGCTACACATGCACAATTGTAAAGTTTTTATTGGTTTAAAACTTGACACATTAATAAATGGTGAATTTGATCATTGTGATGCAGTCTCAGATATACCGATTATGCATATTTTACAATAAGGATTTTACAATAGCTTTGAACGTAGCTCAGCCAATCAGATTTTGAAATACAATTTTAAAATGATGTACTATATACAATCTCTTTGTGCTGCGTAAAATACAGGTTTTTCATATTTATATGTTATATATATTTATTTATATTTATTTTCATTATTTATATGTGGTTCCAGTGGAACTACACTAAAGCCTGCTAACCATTAACAAAACCTTTAAAATGTAGTTGTTGTATAGCCAGTTAAAGCCAACTACATTTTCACTTGTGATATGGCATCCAAAATTAATATTGTTCAAAGCATATTCATGACTTGCATAGTCTGTTACAAAAAGGGTATAAATAAAATTACAGAAATAACATATTGGTGAAGTTTCACTGGTCTAACAACAGTTGAGGATTGAAGTTTATAATTTGTTTGTACGTTTTTATTATAGCAGACCCTAGATCTATACTTAATACAATCCTACCGTAGACTGGCTAGTAGAAAATGTCTTCTAACCCAATGTTTGGGCTAAAAACTCCTATCATATCTGTGTCTTCTGTCCAACCAGAGTACATTTTTTATTTACAGGAGTACATGCCAGTCTTTTTTCAGTTAATGTTAGCTTTAAATTGTAACCAAATGAAAATAATACATCACTCTCCATAAATGATTAAAGATATTCTGGATGACTTAAGAACACAGTTCTTATAAGAGACATAGCCCAAATTCCAACATCATGGCATCAAAGCTTGTAAGCTGTCATTTACATGGTTAGTGGTCAGTGGATTTAACCCTGCTGTGCAGTAATAAAAATGTGATTTGGATATTTATGGAAATGAAAAATGATATGTTAAATTCCCTCCACAGGTCGAGAGCCTCCTGTCGTAGAGCAGGCTGTTATGCCCATGCCAGTCACACCTGTCCCGTCCTTCGCTAAGGAGGGCACCACCTCTTCCTCCTCCAAGCACCACCACCACCACCACCACCACCACCATGAGCACAAGAAAAAGAAGAAGAAGCACAAACACAAGCACAAGCACAAACACAAGCATGAGAGCAAGGACAAGGACAAAGAGAAGGAGCGTGACCTCCACAGCTTTGCTAACAGCCCAGCGAGTGGCCGCTCACCCTCACTGTCTGACTGACACCACTTCCACCCTGTGCCATCTCTAAACAGCTAACTGAAGATGTTGAAGGATTGATTTATCCTGAAGCTTCTCTTCTGTCTTGCTTAGAAGGAGAACCACCATCATGAGAAATCTGTGCCTCTAGAAACATCCATTTTTCTTAATGCACGCATCAAGAAATGCTCGGAGCCTAGCCTAGGTATCATATACTAGTAAAATTGTTCTCACAAAAGTTAAACAATGCATGAGCCCATGTTTACTCATTATGCATTTTATATTAACATGCTCATTGCCTGATGGCATGCTGGTACAAGTGTGCAGCAAAGAGCATAGCTAGTCAAATGAAAATCTTCTCTGTATCAGACCTCTGCAATACAATACTGTTTTTTAGTTAAATAATGACCTATGTTTGTCTCTTAAGAATTTTTATCATGAAAATGCACAAAGCTGAAACACAGGGATTGTGCACTGTCTTTGCTAGTAACATAGCTAGTTGACTCAAACTATATCTCAAATTCTGCCTCATATACATATACCTGGTTGTTGCACATGATCTGTCATAATCCTTCCTGCATTGAGACGGCAGCAACATCCAGCAGCTGCCCCACAGATGAAGTCTCATAAAGGGTAAAACTTCAGCCTCTGGGTGGGTGGAAGAGTGATGGGGAGGGATCTGGGGTTTTATAACATTACCTTTTCTAAATATTTGTAGTTGAAATAAATTATCTTATACCTTTTATAAAATATTGTTCTTATTTACATTTTAAATAATTATTAAACTACCTGCTGATTTTGGTTAGCTAGATAATGATAGCTACTTTAGCTATTGGCTAATGTTGCATATCTAACGATAACCAAGTTAATGTTAGTTAGCTAGCTGAGGATAGTTCATGTTGTCTAAACCCCAACATATAGTTAGCTGAGTTAGCTTAGCATCCTAGTGTTGGTGAGGTGGTGGTATGTGCTAGGGTAATGTTGCATCTGAAGGAGAGACCAAAACACCAACAAAATTTCATAAAAATGACTATTATATGATACGTACAGCCAAACGGGAAGTCGTTTCTCCGGGGATGTGAGTAATGCCAACATAATAAACACAACCCAGCACTTTACTTCTAAATAAACTATGTTACTTCCATAACATAAACAAAAAAGAAAGAAAGAAAGAAACTACAGAAAAGGTTCCCTAAATATGGAGCCTGAAAGCTGACAAAAGTATTTGAATATGAATTTCATATGAATTAATTAATGTGCTTTTTATATGAAATTCAGTTGTTTTGAGCTAGGGGTAAGATTTCAGATATATATTTTTTAAATTAATTTTAAAAGAACCCTAAATAAATCCCGAAAATGAAAATCTCAGAAATATAGATTTGATGTAAATTAGGTCAAAGATGAATCGTCCTGGATTCCCAGGGGACAGTAGACGCTTTCAGAGCGCAACATTTAGTCAGTCCCAGTTGTCTGCTGTAACCGTTATGTGAAGTGAAGAGCTGTGGAGCAAAGTAAAAAGAAAAGAAGAAGAACCCCAATGAGGTAAGTGTATCTAAAGCTTTTATGTTCTATTCAACTAGCTAGTTCTCTACAGTGATGTTAAGGACCTGATGCTTAGTACATGCAGTGTAACTATTTAGTTAACATTCTAGTTAGTTAAAGACTAGTTTGCTTTCTACCTAATTTAACACACCCAATTCCACTCATAAGCTATTTCCCAAGACCTTTGTGGGCTGAATTTGGTGTGTTAGAAGAGGGTAAACACAAATCCCTGTAGGGTTGTGTGGGCCAAACTCAGAGACTGGATAGATTGTTATATATTGCTATATTTGGCTAATTCCTACTCGATGCATATTAATGTAGTAATAAAAGGGCACCAGGCACTCAGGGACATGGAACTCATTGTTTTCGGCCCTTCTTCACTGTGTAATTCAGTTCTGGTGTTGTTCATGCAACAGCGTCTCCTAAATGACTTCCTGACGTGCTCGCATAGACGCACATGCAGAAGTATAAAGCAGCCTGAACTTAGGTCGTTAGCTGCTAATAATTAGCAGCAAGATCCTCCGTATCTATGTTCCCCTCCACACTTACAGCATTTGGGTTTTTTAACATTGCCCGTACTCAACACTACACCTTGCACAGTGTGCGTCCCTCAACAGACTGCAAACTCCTTCTCACTATCTGAACCTGTGTTCTGATGTTCTTTCTCTTTATTTTTGCAATTTCATTTATATATTCTCATTTCCAGACCTCCATCACATCCTTCCATCAGTGCTCCAGTTGAACAGACAAACAAGACAAGTTTGTCTCAGTACATGTTTTAATTTAATTTAGAATAACAATTTTGTTGTGTTTTAGGTAGCTAAAGTTTAGTTTATTGGACGCCTACAAGTTCCTATGGGTGCAACTCAACAACAAATTGGACGGATCAGACATCACTGAGGCCCTCTATAGGAAAGGACAGAGCAGGAGTTTCTTTCTGTGGAGGCTCACGTCCTTCAATGTGTGCACTTGGCTGCTACGGATGTTTTACCAGACTGTGGAGGCCAGTGTTATCTTCTCTGCTGTGGTGTGCTGGGGAGGAGGCATTCGGACAGCAAGCTGGGCCTGAAAAGCTATGAAAACTATCATGGACATTCCTTCTCATCCTCTCTATGCTGAGCTGAGGAGGCTCAGGAGCACTTTCAGCCTCAGATTCATCCAGCCACATGCCTCCAAACGTCTGGGGGGCTCTTTTGTGCAATCAGACTCTACAATGCCACAACACCCAGTAGCTCCTGCTCCACTGACTGAGTCTCACAAACACACACTCAACACTTAATTGTCATTCCACAGATATTGCACATGTATATAAATACCAAGGATATTGCACATGTACATAATATAAATAGAAGCCTAGCATAATACAAATAGAAGCCTAGCATATTTCTATCGTATAGGTATTTATGGGAATTCTTTTTTTTTGATGTTACTTCTCCTACATGTGCTGCTGTGTCAGCTTGAATTTCCCCTACGGGGGTCAATAAAGGTACATCACATCACATACCATCACATCTAATACCATCACCACCATCTCATACCATCTCATAACTTACCATACCATCTCATCTCATACCATACCATACTATCTCATACCATCTCAAACCATACCATCACATCTCATACCATACCATACCATACCATACCATCTCATACCATACCATACCATACCATCTCATTCCATACCATCACATCTCATGCCATACCATCTCATCTCATACCATACCATCACATCTCATACCATACCATCTCATCTCATACCATACCATACCATACCATCTCATCTCATCTCATACCATACCATCACATCTCATACCATACCATCTCATCTCATACCATACCATACCATCTCATACCATACCATACCATCTCATTCCATACCATCACATCTCATGCCATACCATCACATCTCATACCATACCATACCATACCATACCATCTCATGTCATACCATACCATACCATACCATCTCATCTCATACCATACCATACCATACCATACCATCTCATACCATACCATACCATCTCATTCCATACCATCACATCTCATGCCATACCATCTCATCTCATCTCATACCATACCATACCATCTCATACCATACCATACCATACCATCTCATTCCATACCATCACATCTCATGCCATACCATCTCATCTCATACCATACCATCACATCTCATACCATACCATCTCATACCATACCATACCATACCATCTCATACCATACTATCACATCTCATACCATACCATCTCATCTCATACCATACCATACCATACCATCTCATACCATCTCATACCATACCATCTCATCTCATACCATACCATCTCATCTCATCTCATACCATACCATACCATCTCATACCATCTCAAACCTTCTCATACCATCTCATCTCATACCATACCATACCATCTCATACCATCTCAAACCTTCTCATACCATACCATCTCATCTCATACCATCTTATACCATACCATCTCATCTCATACCATACCATACCATCTCATACCATCTCAAACCTTCTCATACCATACCATCTCATCTCATACCATCTTATACCATACCATCACATCTCATACCATCTCAAACCATCTCATACCATCTCAAACCATCTCATACCATACCTTCTTGTCATCTAGATAAGTAGCATTAACTTGAACCCCAGATTGTAGTCAGTTTAGTAAAATACCATACCTTACTTTAATTTTCTACACCTCCAGGGAGGTTTTCCTTGTAATGATTTTTAGAGCATGTAGTTCAGTATGTTTATATATATATATATATATATATATATATACAGTGTACAAAATAACGCTTGTCATTAAAAATATGAATCGATTTTTAATATTTACTAGACAACATCTTAGATTGTAAATCCACTGATCAGACTGCATTATTTACAAAAAATTCTATCAGCTCTTAATACCTCTAGGGTGTTACAGGATTAACACTTTAACAGGGATTCATGTATAACTGGACTCATCTGTGTAGTGTGCAGAGGAGAGTATGTCTGCATATTGATAAAGACCAATGATGTGTCTTTGAGCCCAAACATGACCCTAAAATCACTGCTTTGAACTGTGTCTGAGTAGCCATCCAGGACAGCTGAAGTGTAATAGGAATAAGTAATAATAGTAACATTCTTGCAGGATCCCAATTCATTAAATTGTTTTATTTTCTATTAAACACATTTATTTATTTACTTTTTTTAATTTCAGTTTTATTCTACCTAATTTATGCACTCGGCTCCACCCCTTTGTTGTGACGCAACGCACGCATTACTTTTTCTGCCTCCCTATTGGTCAGACTCAGGCCTCATTCCAATCGGACTGCCTTCTTGCTACGTAAACACACTTCGTAGCCTGTGCATAATAGCGGTGTATGTGCTACGTAGTACCCTACATGTGCGATAGGGAGGCGTGTGGGACACGGGGCAGTGTGGCTCTGCGATCCTGCACCAGCACAACGCACAAGCCGCAGAAGCTGCACACGGGGAAGCATGGAGCTGTTCAAACTGGTACGGTAAGATCCGGATTTTTCTTTTAATGCAGTTTTTTTTTTTTTTTTTTTGCAGTAAAGCCTATCAAATGTGTCTTTCTTTATTTTTTCTCTCTCTTTCTTCATAATGTTGGTTCTGTTGTCTTTGTCGACTTTTTAAAATGTTTTTTATGAATATTGATCATTTGCGTATTCTGGTGCTTTGTTTATTTTTTTTTATTGTATACTTGTTTATTAATTTCTTTATTTTAATTTGATTTGGTATCGAGTTGATATATTTGAGAAAAAACTGCAGTCTGGCGATTTTAATTTGGTATACAGTGTGTATAACTTAATTTATACTCTAACCTACTGAATTAATTCTTTTGGTTATTTCCTTTACATGTCGATTAGTAGCACGGTTATGTATGAATTAAATGGGGGGGAAGGGGAGGGGGCATGGTGGCGTAGTGGTTAGCACGCTTGCTTCGTATCCCCAAGGTTGCTGGTTCAGTTCCCTCCTCCACCATGTGTGTGCCGAGCTTACATGTTCTCCCTGTGTTTCAGGGGCTCTCTCTGGGTACTCCAGTTTCCTCCCCTAGTCCAAAGACATGCATTGTAGGCTGATTGGTATTTGTAAATTTGTCTGTAGTTTGTGAATTTGTGTGTGATTGTGCCATGTGATGGGTTGGCACCCTGTCCCCCAAGTCCTCGGGGACAGGCGCCAGGCTCCCCATGACCCTCTGTAGCAGTGCAGAAAATGGATGGATGGATGAAATGTTTGCTATTAAATGAATCACTGTTAATTATTTCCATATACATATATATATATAAAATTGTCTAGTTTTGTCTAGTTTATGTCACTTACATCCATTATCACAGGATAATGAAATAAATAACTGAACTTGCTGAAACACATTTACTTCAGGGCTAACTGCCTGAGCTATATCATTGACTCAGTTTGCAGCAAAAAAAAAAGTTCACTTCATTGGCACAGAAATGACCAAATATGTTTGGTATCCGTGTTTCATTGTTTTTAAATGTCCTCTAGGTGCTCTGTGCTGTCTCTTTCTTGTGTGGATCGAGAATTTGCCTGGCGTTGGTCATACAACGGACCGGAAAACCGGACCCGTCCCGTCTGCGATGTGAGCTTTTCTGTTTGCTTCTTTTTATAGCCAGAGCCTGACTTTTAAAATGATCAGACCTTGTGGTTTAATTCATTCTAGTAAATTCAGCATTTGATAAATGTGTTTTTAAGTTTATGGTAACTGCCAGCACAGATATGCTGCCTAATTTTCTCTCATAACAATAAATGTATGTAATTTTTATCTTTGTAGTTAAAGAGATCATAAAGTCATAATTCCCCTAATTATGACACTCACATACACTACAGTATTTATTTATTTATTTATTTATTTATACTTGACATTATTATTTTACTTGGTTTTCATTTCTTTTTTTCTTTTGATATTTATATATGGACTGGAACCATGTGTGTTTCTTTCTGTGACAAAAGGCTATTGTATATATAAAGCACTAAGAAACCTCACTTTTTAACATCTTGAGATCAGTGAAAATCATATTGTGATACCTGAAGGCATTTTCAAGATACAAAATTAGATTAAGAAAAAAGAAGGAAAAAATCATTAATCAATAATTATTGTTGTTATTGAACAAAAATATTCACCAAACAAAAGGAAACGTTTGGTTCCAAAAATAGGCCCAAAGCTACTTACTATCATATATCTAGCATTATAAATGGACTGAAAACACCAGCAGTATTGTCAGAAACGTCGACTTTATCCCACGATTGATGTCATGATGTCATATTGCTTAGCCACAATCATAGTTTATACGAGTTGACTTATGCAAATCTTGAATTTGTTCCCATTTCAGTTTGTGCCTCTACACAACAATGGCACTGACCCCTACTGACTGTCACAAAGTGCTGGCACTTCGTCCGTAAATGTTAAATAACCATCTCCTGACAGATACCTTCACCATATCGATGATTACACACTTTTTTGTTATATAACAACACATTTTTAATCCTTTTATTATTAGGCTTAGATTATGTGGAGTGTCCGCTGCACGAGCATCTGCAAATGAGCTGTTATAGGAACGATAACATATTAGAACGAGCACATTAATATAAATGTATCATTTATGTTACAGTCACAAATATTCAGATCCATGCTACTCAAGCTACATGTATGCTGCTTGAAAAGCCAGCACCCCCAATGTACTGTAAAATGCCTTCCCTGTGTTTCTGGTCTGTAGTCATTTTACATATCAGTCAGATGGTCAAGTGGTTCTTGGTAACATTGAGTGGCAAAAACTACTAGACTTGGGTGATAAGCCTGGTTCGCAAAAAAACTACATATACCTACTGATGCGTAAAACCTGAATCCACTTTTTTATCCAGACTATGTCAGCATCAGTGCCACTGTGACATGCATAGACACAAGGGGAGTCTGAATTGAACCATTTTTGTGTTCATTTATGCCATGTAAAGCAGAAACAATATGGACAATATTTGATTTCCAGTTTCCAAAGAGTGTGTCTTGGAAAGATGTTGCATTTTGGACCTGAGACCAAGCTCAGACTGTTCCACAAATGTGAAAAAGGTGTTCCTGCAGATATGTTTGTATATTTGAGATATGAAAAAGAAAAAGAAGAAAATAATGAATTCCCTCATATTCCAAAGAATTTCTCGGTTCTACATTCTGCCCTCCCTCTCACAAAAAAAGAAAACAAAAGAAAAAAAGGAGCCCTGGTGCAAAATTGGATACATGTGTTTGATTTGGCTTCTTGCATAACAGTAGAATGCTCAGACCATGTAGCCAGAAAGAGCAGATGTTTTAGCTCCTTTGCTATACTTGTTCCAAAAATTGATTACTTTCCCCCCCTCATCAGCGTAAAGCACTTCTTTGGGGGTCGACTGCACATTTGCATGCACTGTGTGCCAGCTCTGACCCCAACAAACCAGGTTACATTCAAATTAACAACCCCTCACTGTTTCGCCATTGGTCTGTTGCACATTCAGGCGATGTTTGCGTTCCTGTGCCTTATGTCAATACTGAGATGTGTGGCGTGAGTGCCAGCCATTTTTTGACCCAAATTCAATGACCTCTAGTTTAAAACAAAAAAAGAGAATTATACAGAAGGTTTGGAGAGATTTATAGTGCAGGTGTGTGTGTGTGTGTGTGACAGGTCTGTCTGAATATCGCAGACATTAAATCTGTCTCATAAAACATCATTAATGTTCCAATAGTTGATTTATTTTAAGTTTTGCTTTGGCTCTCGATGTTTTCAGTCAACTTCCTATGTTGATTTGCATGGTTTGCATGATATCTTTTACAGGAACCTGTTTCACCTCTTTACATTGGATGCATTTATATAAAATGGGGTCTGATTTAAGAATGGAGCAGAGCTGTCTAGGGTTAAAGGGTTCGCCTTGCTGGACCAAGAAGGGCTCTCTGGCAGTTGTAGCCTGGTATTTGAATTTAACACATTTTTGGTCACCAGGGCAGACACTTCATCACTGAGCTCTCCATTGGAAATATCAAGGAAGTGAACTTGTGAATGACTTGTGACGCTAACGTTAGCACCTCTGCAAACATGCAAACGTTAATCTTCTCTTTCACGTCTCAGACCAGGCTGACACCACATACGACAGCACCTCAGGATCATGCAAAAACAGGTGCTTTGAGCTGCAGGAGGTCCAGGCGCCCAACTGCCGCTGCGACAACCTCTGCAAAACCTACAACAGCTGCTGCTCGGACTTCGACGAGCACTGCTTAAAGACAGGTGGGTTCCTCTCTTGACCAATGCTGGCATTTTATGTCATGCATGCAGACCATGCAAATGTTAAGTTCAAGAATGGAGTTTTCATCCATCAGTTTTTAATTTGAGATTTGACAAGGACTACAAGTAAAGTTGAATAAAAACACTAGAAAGCTGAACAAAGAGAATGGAAATGAATAAATGATGACATAGCGAGTTGTTTCGTTATTTTTGTTTAAAATCCTTGGCTAACACTAGTTGACAGAAACACAATGATCTGCACTTTATTTTCTCATTTGTTTGGAAATGCAAACAAAATTAGCAAAACATCTGGATGGAACCATATCCTTTGTTGAGGAATAATATTCAGACTTGTAACAGAAGGGCAGTCTATTTCCAAAAAGGAGCCTCTTTGTTTGTGTTTGTGATTTCATCTTTTGCAGTAATCTAGTCCAGTTTTATTTACTGTGGTAATTAGAGGGCCATTTAGCCATGGCTTCTACCCAATAACCATGAGAGTTGTGACTGATTCTGTCTCTATCAGAGGGAGGCTTTGAGTGCAGTAAGGAGCGATGTGGAGAAACTCGAAATGAACAGCACGCCTGCCACTGCTCAGATGACTGCCTGGCCAAAGGAGACTGCTGTACAAACTACAAGGCACTCTGCAAAGGTAGGAACATTGTACGCTAGAACAATTATACTATGTATAACATTTACTGGGGGGGATGGTGGTTTAGTGGTTAGCATGTTTGCCTGTTACCTCCAAGGTTGGGGGCTCAATTCCTGCCTGTGCCTGGTGTACATGGAGGTTACATGTTTTCCCTGTGCTTTGGGGGTTTTCTCCAGGTACTCCAGTTTCCTCGCCTAGCCCAAAGACATGCATTATATGTTGATTGGCATCTCTAATTTGTCTGTAGTGTGTGAATGTTTGTGCAATTGTGCCTTGCGATGGGCTGGCACCCAGTCCAGGGTGTCCCCTGCCTTGAGCCCAGAGTCCCCTGGGATAGGCTCCAGGCTCCCCATGACCCTGTGTAGGATAAGTGCTACAGAAAATGGATGGATAATGTATACTACACATATTTACTATTTGTTTTCATTTCATCTGTTGTAGAACATGTTCATTCAGTTCTTTCTTCACTAAGGCTGCTTTGACACTAGGCATTCGACATTCTGGAAAAGCTCAGAGTGATGTCGAACTCTTATTTCAACTAACAAGTCAGGCTGTCACCTATGTTGTTAGTTTACTTCTTTTCATGCACAGTGCAGGAAGTGCAACAGCACCACTATTGGCTGGATATTATAGGTTGTTGGATTGTTCGTCAGCCTAGTTGCAACATTGAGGTGTTTAAACATAACATAAACGCTGTTGTGTCTGATACTTCATATCAGGGCCACACTATACCATGTGACTGCTGTGCTGAAAATGCATCTCCCAAATAATATCTGGACACCGGAGGCATTATGGTGGTCCTGTTCCACTGAAGGACAGTGTAGACTCACGCATTGTGCATAGCAACAGATGGGATACATTTAAAGTGCAGTAGATGGATCTAATATAATAACTTGGCGTGAATGGGATATTCATATAGATTTAAATCCCATATGAGGATTTGGCTGTTTAATTTACCATTTACTGTTAAATGACATAGTTAACAAGAATCAACTAAGCAGAAGGTCTCTATTAGATTTTGATAGCTAAAATAAAACTTGTTCTTGTTCTTGCTAGTTCATACAACTTTGAAGCGTATTGTAACTGTACAACATATGTAATATTAGGAAGAATTGTGTACTTATACAATTGCCGGCAGTTGACAGTATCCACCTCTATTCTAGGTGATACTCCATGGTTGGAAGATGAGTGTGAGGAGATAAAAAGCCCTGAGTGTCCTGCTGGGTAAGTGGACCTCACACTTTTTTTTTAACAGATTCACACCGGTTGTAACCTTGACTTGTCTACTCTTAGTGATTGTTCTGTCTATAATGATAAGGTTTTACATATCAAGCTCCTGGATGAAAGTAGCACTATGTTGAAAATGAACTTCTATCAGTCCGTAAGCTTTTGCGTTGAATTTTATTACAATGCCAGTTTTGTAAAGGCTTCTGAGACTTAATCACAATGAATAATGTTAATGCTACTACTACTGATACCCTCACAAAAGTAGATCCTGTGTTAGCACTCCGCCTCTAAAATGCTTGTATCCAAGGCTCTTTTTCCGCTCTCTCCAAGCCTCTTTTACATATCTGTAGTGTGCTAACGGCATGATGAGCTGATGCTGCAGGGTCACACAGCATCAGATTGAGAAGTGCATCTGTTTGACCAAACACCTGCAAATGAGCTCCTTTGACTGTGTGTATTACAGAAGGCGTGAGGACTGATTGCATGTGTGACTTTTTCGTCAGTCTTTTAAGAGGCTCTTAAAGTAAATTAGCATTATCTGACACTTCAGCAATAAGACAGGAGCTCAAATTACTGCTACAAACCTTTCCCATTAGTACATATTAATTTAAATGCATGTTATATTTTAGCGATATTCTTTTTAACCTGACTAACGCTAGCTAGCAAGTGACATTTACCAATTATTAGCAAATATCTCTCATGGTTTGTTTTTGTTTTATTTTTTTTCAGGTTTGTTCGCCCACCACTCATCATGCTCTCCGTCGATGGCTTTAGAGCCTCTTACATGAAAAAGGGCAACATGGTGATTCCTAACATAGAAAAACTGAGTAAGACTAAACCTCTGTTCTAATGGCACATATTCTGTACACTGTAACATAGTGTTGATTGGCTAGTTTTGAAGTCTGGCTGAATTTTTTCTCATAATGTTGCCTTTACTTGTAGGAACATGTGGCACACATGCACCGTACATGAGACCCATCTACCCCACCAAAACCTACCCCAATTTATATACAATTGCAACGGTATGCATCAGACCTCATTATTACTTTGTGCTGCTTTTGTTAACTCTTGGGCTAGAAGTAGGCATGAGATGATAAAGCGACGATGCGAGACATATCCTGATACAGGCTTTACGAGCAGATACTGACACGAGACTATACTAACACAAAATCAAATATTCAATTTTAATACATTTATTTTGTAAGGACAACAAATATAAATGTACTGTATTGTAAGAAAGGTAGTACTTACTGGTATGATGACCTCAGTGCATTTTCTTTATTGTAGGGCCTTTATCCTGAGTCGCATGGCATCGTGGGTAATTCCATGTATGACCCCTCCTTTGATGCGCTGTTCACTCTGCGAGGGAAAGAGAAGCTTAACCATCGCTGGTGGGGAGGACAGCCTGTGAGTTCATACTCCTCTCTACATCTCAGTCACATAATATAAGCTTAATATTACATGGATTAAAAAAAAACATGTTAGCGTATAATCATTGACATGGTGACATTTTCTGCTATTGACTTTTTTTTAATGTAGTTTATAGAGTATTTCAACCTTTTGGTACATCCACTGTGTGTACAGTCTGGTCTGGTTGAGTACACAGCGAATCAGGATGCTGATACTGAAATCACTCGTGTTGACCTCTGACACACGCAAGCTGGTTTATAAGCAGTGGACTAGCTGCATAGCTGATACAATACAGTAAAATACAGTTCAGGAAACCTTTTACACCAAGACATGCAGAGGCATAGTTAATGCGGTGGATTCCCGGTCTGAACACCCCTGAAATATTTTATGACAGTTCCAGATGATTATTAATTGCTGGTTAACATAGCACACACAGCGCAGTTGATTATATACATGTCTAAAAACATGAGTAGTAATTGTGCTGTAATGATGCCCATAAAAGGTCAATGAAATCATCATTATGAATGCATCACTTGGTCTGTTTAATCACCTTGGCTACCAGGTATTATGGTGAGAAACAGTCAGGATTTTTCCCATTTCTGTTTGAAAGCTACAAGCCAGCTAGCTACACTGAATGTAAAACAGAAAACTCAGTGACTTGACACTTGAAATGCATTAATTGTCATAACAATTTCTACCCCAACTGTATCCTGGCCAAATCCATGTGGCGAGAGGTTTTATAGAGATTTACTAAGAAACTGGAAAGCACAAACTCCTCTGTCCGAAGACTCGAGTCTTGCGTATGTTCCACAACGTTAAACAGTATGATGTGTCATTCATTAGTAAATTGAAAATTGCAATCATTTTTGGCAATATTTTGTGATATAATAGGAATCCAAATACAAACTCATAATACTCAGTTTTAAAGTTTGTTTATATCCTTATTTGTTTGTCATTATTATTATTATTATTATTATTATTATTATTATTATTATGGGCTGCAGCACACTCAGCACCCTTACTTCCTATGTCCTTTTTAATGTTATTTTAATAATTTTCAGTGGGACTGTCATAAAGATATTTTATTAGCATTATTAATATACAGTAGCAAGGTTGGTTGAAGATTGATGGTGTTTTTGAATACTTAAATGACAAATTCTGAATACCATCATCACTTGTACAACTACTGGCATCCACCCACAATACATGAGAGTGTTGTTATCAGTTTAACTGTACAGATCATGCAGTGATTTTTTTTTTTTAGCACATTTCCTCATCTTCCCTTGAAATTAATTCCTGCCCATGCCACTGAGGGCCCAGGTGAAAAGGGGTGTACATCAGCTGTATGAATGTCTGTACTGAGTATTTACCCCTTCAAACAGAAAAGAAAGCAACTATATCTGGAAGGCATTAGCTCAACAGTTGGGTCTGATCCTAGTTTTCACTTCAGCCACAAACTACTGAGTTAAGTGTAATAGCGCCACGGGATGCAAGCTATAAATGTTTTACACATGGAGTCTGTTGGGTTCTGCACTATGCAGACAGTTTAGCCAACTCCATCTCTGGTCCTGATTAGCTGCTCTCAGCTTTAGAAGCACATTTCCTTCTGCACATTTTGCCGGTTGAATAAAATGGTACATATTGTCTTCAGCAGCAGCAAGAGTGGTTTCCATTAAAGTCATCCTGTGAGATTTAAAAGTCTCTTCATTGCAGGTTATTTGTATATTTAAAGTACATGTAGTTCGGAAGACACCTGGGCAGCTCAGAGCATCTTTCATGCCCAATTATGATTCAAAGCACGCAGTTGTATTCATCTGTTCATATTAATAGCAATAGCTGTAATAATAAAAAAGTATACACAATGCTATACAAGCAGATGAGGCGTGAGAAGATATTTAAATGCCATGATGGCATTTAGTCTTTAGTCTTTATTTAAGAACTTGAGCAACATTCTATCACTGAAATGCTCTGAAATGCTCAACTGTCATATTCTACTCAACACCGAATCTTTTCAAACAATTTTATGTCCTTAAAGCTTGCACAATGTAGATCTGATTCATATAAACCAGACACAAAAGCTATTTTTAGATGTTTTATATAGTATTTGAAATATTTTGGCCAAACCAAAAAAATCTTATTAACTGGTAATTAAAGATTATATGTATAGTAATTTAACTTTCGATTATTCGTCACTTTCCAAGAAACATAATTCTCAAAGCTGTATACCCTTCTCAGTCATTCTGCCATACTGTACATCCTTATCTTACATATACTCATTTTTTAACAATGTCCTACAAGTGATTTGAAATCATATTAATCAATGTTATGTATGTATCCACAACAAATCTGCAAACATTCTACAAACTTTTATATTATTGAGAATGGTGATTCCAAACTTGCACAGCTGAACCTATTCCTTTATGTTTCTTTTTTTTTTAATGAAGTTTAAGTTTCTGCCCCGAACACTGCATGTCATGTCAGGGGTTCAGCTAGAATATCAGCCATTTTAAGAAACATCCCAAACACTAAAATACATAGACTCCATCCCTATTCTCCATGTTTTATCATGGAGAAATGGCAGGGGGTTGACTTACATAATGTATGTTACATTCAAATGAAATAAATCATAAACTGAAACATATCTGAGGGCCATATTTAACATTTAGCATCGGCGTGTGCTTCTGTTGATGCATGAACAAACCGCTAGTTAATAAGTAACACTAAGCAAGCAGGCTAATAGGTAGCTACTCAAAATGGATCTATGGCGCATTTATGATGTTCTTATTTATATCAACTCTTCTTTGTGACATATTGTACGATCTGTGTACATGTCCCAAACCCAAAGTGTTATCTGGGAATTTTTTTTTCATAGCAGTTAGAATTCTATTTTTGTAAAACCGCTAATCTAGAGTAACAGGGTCCACTTTGTTCTTTGAAAAACTCAAAATAAATCTCACTTAGATTCTCTTTTCTTTCCTCCAGATCTGGATAACTGCTGTGGAGCAGGGAGTGAAGGCTGGCACTTTCTTCTGGCCTGTGTATGTTTGAATGTGCTCTTTCTTTGAATTCCCTTTGTAACTTTATCCCCATCCTGGACATATGCATACTCTGCAAATATGTCCAACACCCTTTTACAAGTTTCATTGAAAAGCCAAACAAAAAGCCTTAACCACACCATGGACATTTTCAAAATAACATGCCAAGCAAACCCCCCAGCTCGCATGAAACATGTCTGCAAAACAACCTCCTCCACATTCGCACACAGAGGCCTGTTAGATTCGAGTCTTTTTTCCTTGCACATGCATAAACACGGGCAGCTTGGGTTTATGCATGAGTGAGGAAAAAGACCCCTCTAGTGTCCTGGTAGCAATTTGTGCAAAAATGGCTTATATACACAAAGCGTGGTCCGTGCGGATTCTGATTTCCAAGGTCTTTAATTTGAGGCCCACGTACTATTCTAAGCCAGCTTCCTGTGCCATAGATTTGGGGGGAAATTAAATCATGCTTTGGTATGTGTGTTAAGAGGCCAAGACAGCTGAGTTTTTGGGAATATGTAGATCTGAATATCGTATGCTGATCTGCCTGTGAGGAGGTTATAAGCATCTGAATGCCCTTCCTTTTCAGGCTTAATCAAGATGCCTGACTCTCAGCTGATTTGCTATGATGTGGACCTAGAAAGGAGAATTAAAGAGAATCTGAATCTCAAATAACCTTTCTTAATGTTTTGTTGTTGCTTTGCATTTAACAACCACTGAAATGACGCCTCATAGCATAATTCAGGACCATTTCCAGTATGCATTGTTTGATTCTTCCTTATATGATATGTTTATGTGCAAAGGTTTTTAACAGATTGCAGAATTCAAACCAACTTTTTACAAGTATCCTAAACACAGAAAATCTCCATTTAGGTGCTTGTTACGTGTAATCTGAACCAAATGTATGCACAGACTAGCAGAGTCATTTAATGTACTAATAAATTGGCGTACTGAGACAATCAGAAGCTTATGAGACCTGTAACAAAAGTGTAACAAGCGTCTAATTTTAGTTGAGTGTTTAATTTAGCTGAGTGTGTTTTTTTTATGTTTTAAATGTTAGTCGAGTTGAAGTGGGTGATTATTGTTCTATTTAATAGATTATTATTATGCATGGATAGAATTGCAATTTATATTTCAATTTATGGGCATTTTATATTTCAATTTTATGTATGTGTGTGTGCATTTGCAGAGGGATTCCACTGGAAAGGAGAGTATTGACCATGCTCCAGTGGCTTCACCTCCCTGATGCAGAGAGGTCAGTGCTCCTACAGTATGAACTTTAATCGATATGTTTAATAGTTTAAAGACAACACCAGGACGCAGAACATTTTGTCTATTTGGCTGTATGAGACTCCCAGTAACTGAATTCCCATCACATTGCCATGTGTTGCTATTTACTAGAGAAACATCCCTAATTGCTTTGAAATTATAATTACAGAAATTGAATTTTGCTCATTCTTCAGTCCACAGGAAAAGCTCACATCTATATTTTCTATCCAGTTTCACCTATTTGGAAATATTTGTACTCTCCTCCAGGCTGTTTGCCTTCTTGTTTGGACTGAACACTCACAGATGAATTGGTATGTGTTCACAGGCCCTACGTTTATGCCATGCACTCTGAGCAAACGGACACCTACGGCCACAAACTCGGACCTGAGAGCCCTGAGGTGAGTACAGCTTGCAAGAAAAACATACGCCTTCAACCCCCATGGCATAACCACACAGACAAACATGAGCAAACAGCTTCTATATATATATATATATATATATATATATATATATATATATATATATATATATATATATATATATATATATATATATGGATATTCAGAGGTTTTTAACTTTATATGAAGAGTTCTGAAAGATAAATGAAATGTCTCAATGCATTTATGTTCTTGATTAACTGTTCTATGTAGAGATCAATTTTGTTGTACTTCTTGAGACATGATTGTGTGCAGTTTGTGTGAAGTGTCTTTCTGTATTTCTGTCTGTATTTCCAGATGAGCAACCCACTGAAGGAGATTGATAAGGTGGCTGGGCAGCTGATGGATGGCCTGAAACAGATGAATCTCCATCGATGTGTCAATATCATTATGGTTGGGGATCATGGTACCGCTGATCACTCCTTTGATAATGTGTATCGATGTTAACAGAGTTCGGCTTAAGCTGTTAGTTAGAACATAGCTACTGCAAATTCCAATAAATTTATTGGAAGTTTTTAAAATTAATTATCAAAATTTCCATATTAACTATGTGGGAAAAGTAGACATGTTAATGATAAGTAAAGGGTAGATGCTATTTAATGATGGAAAACACTGCAGTGGCAGTGCAAGCATTCAGTTATTCAGTTAATGAAAAAAACAGAATATATTTTTTAAAAACAGACTGGCCATAGTATCCTTCAATATTTTATCATAACAATATATAGCTTGCATCTAAGAACTAGTAGAGCTAAGCCCCCAAAGAGAAAAACAAAATCAGTGTAGTTTTCATTTTTGATGCCCACATTGTCATATTTGTAGATAACAAATATTTTTAAAAGGATTATTTTGTGAAACTGAGTGCAACAGCACCACCAGTGGTCATAAGAAAAACACACAGAATGGTATAAAGCAACGCTGTTGGCTAACTTTAATGAGCCCAGCGCTATAGAATCATGCAGCCACAGAGGGTAACACACGCCCTAGACATAATCTCCATTTGGGCTAATATTATCTAGACCATTTCAGTGACTGGTATACGTGATCAGGAGTCATGTTATGGACGCAGTCACAGGTGTAATGAACATGAACGAAAAGGATTATTTCCTCTGTCATCTTTTTTTCCCCAAAAAATGTTTCAAAAAGAAGTAAACATATATATAGACTAAGCACACATTGTCTAATCAAACTACCAATTACACAAAAGGACAGATGGTTTGTGGGTTTTTTTGTTTGTTTGTTTGAATGAAAGGGTTAAAACTTTTCGGTTTACTGTGGTAGTTCCGAGGAAATGCCACGAACTAAACACGTGAAACACTAAAAATGATAAATCTTGCCTATAATTGTGTGTGTGTGTGTGTGTGTGTATTAATTTGCCCCAGTATTTTGCCTGTTAAAAATGTGTAGCTTATTTAAAAAGTTTTTGCATTTATTTGTAAATATGTATAGCAAACTGTTAACAGTATAACTAATTCAAATTCCTTCTTCATGGTATACCTTAGAGTGAAGTAAACAACTAAACTGTACTCTGTCTCAGGGATGGAGGAAGCTCACTGTGACCGTACAGAATTCCTCAGCTCTTACATGTCCAATGTTGATGACATCATCCTGATCCCTGGCTCTCTTGGGAGAATCCGAGCTCGAAATCCCAACAACTCCAAATGTAAGTAAGCCAAGAGAATTTTTTTAGTCTGGTTTGGACAAGATCTCAGGTTATATGTCAGGCTGTGCAGTATTATGTAACTATTGCAGCGCCAGTCGAGCGAGCTGGTGTACATGTTATTTGGAATGTTGGTATAGCCGTTATGTTTTCAGGATTCAGAATTCTTTATTTTATTTTATTTTATTGTAACAAAGTTTAATTTCCCTATTTCTAGATGATGCAAAAGCAGTAGTGGCAAACCTTACAGTGAGTACACATGCTCATATAGCTACGCACCCTCTCCTTTCGTACCATTCTATCTTATTGTTATTCAAGTGTAAACCAGGCTTTGTAACTCTGCTGGGTCTGACGCTTGTTGTAGTGTAAAAAACCAGAGCAGCACTTCAAGCCGTACCTGAAGCAGCATCTTCCCAAACGCCTCCACTATGCCAACAATCGCCGCATTGAGGAGATTCACCTGATCGTGGAAAGAAAATGGCATGTAGCAAGGTAAATAAACACGCCTATAATAGTCAATCAAGATATGTTGATAAGCATAACTGTAACACGAATATAATATAGATGCATAGTTATGCTGGGCTAATACAAATATGTTAATAATTCTGTTAATAACTGGATGCGACAGGTAAAATGTGATGCTAAATTAGGACTCCAATGCCTGGCAAGAGTTAATAATGTTTTACAATCAAATTAAAAAAAAAACAGATTATTCTTATAATTGTAATATTGATATGTGAAAGCCATTGTAATTGACAACTCTTTGAGCACCAAAAGCTGAGCGTTAGTTTGCTTACAGAATTTTTTTCACAATTTCATTGCATATAGGCTACCACTGTTGGTGATTGCATTTATTATCATCCAGTCAAGAAAATGTTTGAAAATATAAGGAGCCCTGTGAGAAATCTGGAGTGAGATCAGAAATGGATAAAAACAACACATTTTCCTTTTGGCCAAAAAAATAATAATGACAAACAAAAATTTCAACAGAAAGTTACCGTGTGGCACTGTTGACTTTTTCACTACCAGTTGTCATCTTGGTCAATATGAAAACCATACATAAGCGTTTTAGATTTTGTTATTTGTTGAATTTATTGTCATTTTTTTAATGAAATAAGGTCTGTAAAAAAGTGTTTTTATTACTCTTAGTATATATTAAGCATTGTTCATTTTAATTATTAATTGTTTTGAAAGTGTAAAAAGCTGACTAAATTATTTCAATTTATTCAACACTACAGAAAGCAAATTAATAATTTAAAAAAAAGTCCAGCAGTTGGTTTGTACTTGGTTTCTCTGTTCCAATTTTCAGAGTTTGCTAAATTTTGGCTTTCGTTTCCGTGCATCACTGATAGTACACCTATTCATGTCTAAGCTCCAGTTTGCTCGGTTATCTAGCAAATTTAAGAATTCTAGGAACTCTGATGAACATGTCCCTTAAACTATGTGAACTATCCAAACCGGTGCTCTGGAAATTTTTCTCATTAGCTTTTAGTTCTGCTGTTCAACCTTCAACCTTCAAAACCCATAAACATTCATTGGCAGCCCACACTGGAAAGCCACCATTCCTAAAGCAAACCCATGAGGTCATTCCCAGCACTAGTGGTATCCTCTGAGAACATTCCATAAAGAAGATGGAGATGAAGACTTATGGCGGGGTCTCCCTATGCTGTTTGCCTTGGCATGCATCAGCGCCCAACTGAAAAGGTTCTTTCACACCGACCTGTTGAGATACAGACCTGTCTAATCGGTGGCACTAGAGCTGTGAAGCAGCGGTTTCTTCCCAGGACAGTTTCTCCGCTGTTGGAGGCTGCAGCATGAAGGAGGGGTTTAAATCACCTCCTTGAATGAAATAAGGTGAAAGCAGAATGCTGGTGTGTGTTAAAGCATCCGGCTGTGGTCTGATTTACACTATGTGCTTACTGCATTAAGGGGACCACAGTATTTAATGGGAGTATTCCACGTAACATTTAATGGGAGTCATTATCAGCAGTGATCAGAAGACTTTCTGTTTCATTTGAACAGAAGTTTCAGATTCATCAGGATTCTATGTGTCTGTTCATATATCAGGAATGGTCAGGAAGAGGAGTACAGAGCCCTGATAAAATCCTTCAGTGACTGGAGTCACAAAAAATGCCTCCTAGTAATCACCTCTAAAACCAAGGAGATGGTAGTGGATTTTCGAAGGGCTAAACCCCCTCCTTATCCAGTCAGCATCTATGGTGCAGACATTGAAGTGGTGCCAGCCTAGTTGGACTGGTCACTTCACACAGATGTACAATATAAAAAAGGGCAGAGACGGCTTTTCCTCCTAAGACGGCTTAGGTCCTTCGACATCTGCAGGAAGATGCTACATATGTTTTACCAAACTACAGTAGCAAGTGTGCTGGTTTATGCTGCAGTCCGCTGGGGAGGCAGCATAAAGCAGAAGGATGCAAGGCGGGTGGACAAACTGGTGCAAAAAGCTTCTTCACTGACTGGAATGAGGTTTGAATCACTGGAGGCCGTGGTGGAGAGATGCACACAGAAAAAGCTAGAGGCCATTCTGGAATACCCTGACCATCCCCTACACAACACCCTGATGGACCAGAGAAGCAGCTGCAGTGGACGACTCACCTCACTGCACTGCAGGACTGAACGATACAGGAGATCCTTCATCCCCACTGCCATCAGGCTCTACAACACCTTAGCCAATGGGAGATGACTAATCACTACTCTCATTACTTTACTACTTCACTACTTTCTACTACTCTCACTACTTTCTTTCTTACTTATCTACAAGACTACCTGAATTTCCCTTCGGGGATTAATAAAGTTTATCTTATCTTATCTTATCTTTTATGAACTTGTATATTTAAGTAGCTCAATGTGACCCATGAAGGAACAACATCAGAAAATTTCAAGAACTTGTAGAATGTCAAAAGGTGTAATGAACCAGTTAAATTTGTCTGCCACAGAAAGCCGCCAGAAGGGAAAAGGCATCCGGGCAAGTGCGGCTTCTCGGGTGACCACGGATACGATAACAAGATCAACAGCATGCAGGTACGCACCCATGGTCCCATGCTGGATTTAGTACAGAGCTATGATATGTATCTTACCCACCTGTTTCTCTCTTTTTAGACCATTTTCCTTGGATATGGACCAATGTTTAAATTCAAGACCAAGATACCACCATTTGAAAATATTGAGCTGTACAACGTCATGTGTGGTATGACAACTATTATTTTATCTTTGTGTTGTCTTCACTAATTTTACGCATCAGCAGATTAAAACCAAAATTCTAATTTTGCAAATTGTAGGCTACTTGAAGCTAATACAGACCGTTTTGTGTTAACATGGTTACATACCTGAATGATAGATGATTACTTATAGATGACAGGTCTCAGATCCCATAGCTACACTAGCAGACCATAGTGTTATGTAGAAACAATAGCTACATGTTTTGTGAATTACAATCGCCAAACTCTCTCACACCTATCGTTTTTAGATCTCCTTGGCTTGAAGCCAGTCCCCAACAATGGGACCCATGGTAGCCTGAACCACCTGCTGAGAAATCCTGTCCACAAACCTAGCATGCCTGAAGAGGTGTCCAAACCAACCCCATCTGGGCCAGTCAATGCCATAACTGATGACCTGGGCTGCACCTGTGATGAAAAAGTCAGTAACAAAGCATATTCAGGGCCTCACCATAGACTACCCACTGACTAGAACTGTGAGGTTCCATCTGAGTGCAGCATTAAAGTATTCACAATTACAATATGAACCTTAAACCACTTTTTCAAGTTGCCTAATTACAACCTGTTATGAAAAAGTATCTTCTTCCAAGTAATTACTCTTGGTTTTGGATTATTGTCTTTCTTAGTGACATGGAAGGCAACTGTAAACAATTGTCTATATTTTCTGTGCTTTATTTTACTTTTTTGGCCTTTAACATTATTTCTACAAGATGTTGCACTGCAGAACTGCAAGGTAAAAGATATTAACCCTTGTGTTCTGTTTTAGTCAAAAGAAATGTATATTTTTCCTGCAAGTGCAACAGTAGTAAAATCTACTATTTCAGAAAGTACATTCTCACTTTAATGAACATAAACTAATTTGTATTACAGAGATGATCAGGTAGGTTTAAGTTAAGAATAGCTAGGTGCTTGGGCCACTGTTGCAGTATTATTAATATTATTTATATTAGTCATATCAGAGATGAAGAAGCTAGATTGGTAATTTTAAAATCAATTTTGCAGTTGATTGTAAAAATTTTGAAGAGGCCCTGGAGCAAAGACAGCATTGCTAAGCGGTGAATAGAACACAGGGGTTAAAAGAAGCAAGCAGAATAATGTGTTCTTCCTCCAAACAGTGCTCTTGTTTAGACCGTCTTGCTAGAGATTTTCACCTCTAATCTTTTGCAGTTGCGTTCAAAAAGTAGGGGGCAGAGGGCTTTGAAAGTGGCCCTGGTAAGAGCCTATAACCTGGAGTCACTGTGGCTCTGTCTCTTACAGAACAAAGTGGAGGAACTCAATCAACGACTGAGACAAGTTTTCGATGGTAATGCCCCCTGTCTGTGTGTCAATCCAGATAACACTCATATTGTTTACTGTAGGACTAAAGCTAGAACAATGACCTAGATATTGTTCAATGTTTCAAAATCCGAGAATATAGTTTTTCAGTACTTTTGTGTATTTTAATATACATATTTACCAATGAAAATGAATTTGGTAGATTCAATTTGTATTCAAATCAAATTAGCATAAATTTTTTTAAAGCTAGTAATGATAGCTTTTCCATAGGTATTTCTCTTTGTCATTTTACAGACAGCAAGAATCTTCCTTATGGGCGGCCAGCAGTCATGTTCCACACCAAGTACAGCATCTTGCACCACAGTGACTACATCAGCGGATATAGTGAAGCGCTTGCCATGCCTCTATGGACCTCCTACACGGTCTCTAAACAGGTACAATTCTCATGTACAGCACTCATGAAGTGAATACAGGACTGACCCAGGCCTAGTAAGACACTGGAGCTGGATTTCAGACACTGTGCGGTTCCATTCAGCAATTCAAAATATTTTAAACAATTTACTGTATGCATGATTTCCATGTTATTTTAAACAACCTAATACACTGTGTGGCTGTAGGATACACTAGTCACTAATGCTGACAGTGTATTTGCACTGCATTTACAGGTGCAGTTATGCTTTCTTGAATGAAGGGCTGTATGTTTGAGCAAGTGATGTAGCATGTAGCATTAATGCTAATACTATTAGAGACTTTTTTAAAATCTGATTTATGAAGCTGAGAGAATTCTTGATCTACACATGGATCACTGTGTTAGACTTATCTGCATTTTGTAATTGTTACAGATATTGAAGTGAGTTTTATTTCAACTACTTCATGCTTTGTATTTAGTGTGAAAAGACTCTCAGGCAGATGTAAATGTTGTTCAATATCTCACACAACAATCTTCAATATTATCAGTACTGTTGCAGTACTGTTGCAGTGTACAGCCGTATTTGGATGCTTTGGTATCAATGAGACCCAAATACATGAGCTCTTGATGCCAAGGGAAAATGTTGCACTTAATGTGGCAGTCAATATTACTGGTTATCATATAACTTGAAATCAGTCTCCGTTTTGGTGTTTATATTGCTTGGCAAATAGTTTACAGTAACTTCTACAATGTGAATATTCTGAACCTGCAATCACTTAGCATATGCTTCCATTATCTTCTATTCTCATCTTCTGCCTGATTCTTCCTCTGCACTTAAGAAGAAGCCTTTATTTGTTCCAAATACAGTATGTCACAGCACAGTGAAATTTTTTTCTTCGCTACTTCCTAACAAGCTGGGTTAGGGCTCTGGGTTACTGATCAGACGATTGGGGGTTCAAGCTGGTTCTTTGGGCCCTTGACCCTCTCTGCTCCAGAGACGCTGTATCATGTCTAAACAGGCTCAAGGGCCCAAAGTGCCAGCTTGAACCCACAACCTTCTGATCAGTAACTCAGAGCCTTAACCATTGAGTCAACACTGCCTTAAAACCTGGGCTCGTCCGGGATTTGAACCCGGGACCTCTCACACCCGAAGCGAGAATCATACCTCTAGACCAACGAGCCAACTTGCTTGTATGGGTGTTATTCACTGCCGCTGTGGATGGTCACACATCAGCTCCCTAAAGATTCATTTCAATTCAGTTTTTTATAGTTTATTCGATTTAGATCCCTAACGAGCATGTGAGAGGCAACAGTGGAAAAGGAAAAACTCCTTGAGATGACATGAGGAAAGAACCTTGAGACTCAAACGGCAACTCAGTGTGATTATAAGTCATAAGATAAGATTGCACTTCCCAAAAACAGTTTATGCCCAAGTCTCAGCCTTTCTTCAGTGGACAGTTTCATCTACCTAAGAAATGCTGTTATAATCATACAGAAAGCTAATACTGAACATCCTTTCAATATACTTACTATTCTGTGAATATATAGTAATCCAATTGTGGAGAAATAGTGAGTTTCCTTTTAGAATCTTTTTCCACTCAAAGCAAAAATGACGTTCTTCTTCTTGCCACTGTTGCCTCTGGCTTGCTCATTAGGAATTGAAACAGAAATCTACATCCAGATTTCTGTAAAGCCACTTTGTGACAATGTTTATTGTTAAACAAAATAAAATAAAATTGAATTGAATTGATCTACATACCAGTATTTACATCCTGGAAAAGAAGAAGACTCTTGTCATGTTGAGAGGAATTTTTCATATTTTTAGCACTTTAGTCCCAGATTTTTTTTTTACATGCTGCTTCAATAATGGCATAAAAACAGGTGAAATAAAACCTGACTTTTTACAGCCAGTGCCACACATTTCACACTCTTGCATTTCATACTGATCAGGAT
The DNA here is from genome assembly GCF_027358585.1 of Pangasianodon hypophthalmus. Classification (NCBI taxonomy): domain Eukaryota; kingdom Metazoa; phylum Chordata; class Actinopteri; order Siluriformes; family Pangasiidae; genus Pangasianodon; species Pangasianodon hypophthalmus. Next base: position 9,794,762 of record NC_069710.1, read on the forward strand.
ATTTCAGTTATGTCTATCAACCTCACTGTCAAAGTAACAGATTCTACAGCCGGCCCTATGGTTTGCATATTTCAGGTTGACGTCACTGTTCTGCCTGAAGCTCTGAATACATGTGTGAGACCTGATGCCAGAGTGCCTCCAGCCTCCAGCCAGTCCTGCACCAGCTACCGAGCCGACAAACAGATCTCCTATGCATTTCTCTACCCACCTCGTGAGTCACACCACACTGAACAAACTTAATGAATAACTTGACTCAACATTACTAATAATTGATATGAAGATATGATATGTTGGGTATTTTCAAATAAGTGTTACAAACATGTTGCTGTAAAATCTAAAGATATAGCGTGGGCATCTCCATTTGCCAAAAACAACACCAAACACTAGCTCCAAGTCTGATACATAATACGGTATGTTATACATTGCATTTCTATAGCCAAACTGCACCTGCCCATTTATGTACACAAATATAGACATTTCATCAAGCCATCATCTTCCATGTAAGCTGACTACTAAAGCTTGTGTGTTCAAATAATGTGAAATTAAGTGACAATAGATGGTTCAATCTTTGCGTGGCAGTGGATTATTTGTCTTTTCAAACAGTACTTTTTCTTTTGGTGTTATAATAAATGGATATTGCAGCCTTTATGTATTGTGGAAACAGCATATATGATATAAATACATATAAATAAGCTAAAAGGTAAATACTTATACAATAGACCTAATTCTTAGAAAAAAGAACAATAGTACAAACAATACTCAATCCTTTTTGAGAAACTTAAAGCTCATTCTACCTGACAGAGATTCTTTGTCAAAGTTTTAATTTAAACTTCAAGAAGCCACTTAAAAATGTAGTTAGCTGTTGAGCTACAAATTAATCTATAAAGCCCCTCTAATGAATTGACTTGAAAAAGAAAAGCAGCTTTAACCAAATTAAAACAATGTTATCTCTGTTACTTGGTTAATAAAATAGTTTCACTCTTTACAAGCTACCTGATTTAGAAAGGAATGAAACACATCTCTGCTGAAACTCATTTAAGGAGGGGAGGATGTCACTGTTGGCACTCCCTCCCTGGTTCATTCACATGTCATTACATGACACTACATTTTCTTGTTTTCTAGAGTTTGTTTATATCCCAGCTCATTGTTGGAAATGTTGGAAATTCAACATTTTGGTTGCTTCATTCCCTTTTTTCCAACAGAGGCAAAAAAATATTGTCCAAACACACAATAAAATGTTATCAAAAAATGCTGGCCATCACCGCTGTGAGCCAGTTAACCACTTCCAGGGACAAGCCTTAATGACTATGTTACTGAGAAAAATGCATATGCAGTTAAATGCTTTTCGTTTGCTCACTTTGGTCCTTGTGTCATTATCGACAGAGTTGGCCTCCAGTAACGATGCAAGATACGATGCCCTGTTGATCACCAACACAGTGCCAATGTACCCAGCATTCAAACGTAAGTAATCCAGTCATAATCATAGTTTGATATAATAGAAAAACAGAGACATTTTTATGCTTTTTAACTATTGAAAGATGTCACAATGTGCTTAGGAACTGAGCATGAAAGGCCTGATGACCTGTGTGACTTTGCATGCTGTTTTCCCAGACTTGTTTTGATTGCTTGTCTTGTTACAACTAATTATGTGACTTGTGCACCAGAACTGAATCTGAGCTGGCAGAAAGTGCAGACAGTCTTTATTAAATGAACAACTAATAAACAACCAAAAGGCAGGAAAAGAACCAGAAACTATCAAAACAACAACAAAATACTAGATCAAGGCAAGGGTAGGCTAGTGCAACATAAATGCAAGCAACTCACGATATAAACATAACAGAAATGCTCAGCAGCTAAGGAGGGAAAATGCAGAAATTATATAAGGTAATTATTCAGGTGAACACAAAGCAGGTGTGCACTTAGCACAGGAAGTGCTACAAACAGAAGAACGTACAAAATGTGAGTGAGGGTCACTCAATGGTGGTCTGGGGGGAATTGTCCATGGATGTGACAAGAATCAAATACTTATGCAAGCCACTGTACACTGAGTCTGTATCTCATCAGAACATTTACTCAGTAGTTAAAAATTCAAAACATGTTAAACTGATAAAAAAAAGCAGCCCCATGAGTCCAAGCTTGTATGTATGTAACGTATGTAACAAAGCTATCGAAGATCACAAAAAGGCCCGATGAAAAACGCAGGCCAGACCAAAACGTTTCATCAAAAAAGGCTACCATAGTCCTGTAATATAAAATAATAGACTTGATATTACATGAGTAAAAGAAGTATATTTATCCTTTTAATTTCATGGCATAAAAACAAGGACATCTAGTAGTCATGCTCTCATTATACAGTAACCCCCAGCAGCGGCTTGTGACCGTAGATTTTAGTGGGGCAGGACAACATTAGGATGACATCACTCAAAAGAGGTAATTAGTGAATATAAAATTTGTGGAGTTGTGAACAGCTGATGGATGAGCTGCTACTTGTAACTCTATCAGATAAGGTGTATAAAACTATTTGTCTCTCCATTCTGTCTGGAACTCATGGTTTTTACTCAGCTTTTTGGCCTCTAAACATCCAGTACCTGGCAGTTCCTCCAGACTATTCCTCACTGTCCTAACTACATACCTTTTCTATAAGTATAACTGTAGTTAATGAATACTTCATTGAAGTTACTGAATTATATTTTTAATATGAATAAATTAAGTAAAAAGGTAGGGGGTTAAATTTAAGGAATTAAGCTAATGTTAGGTGAATCAGAGATCTGATGGCACAACAAGCCAGACTAACAGTGCAGCATTGTGATTGTAAAATAAACAACTACGGAATGAATATGCACATCTTTCTAATGTGATTGCAAATAGCTCACAAATACTGCGTCTATATAATGACTTCCTGAATCATCTGGAATGCAGGATCGCTTTCGCTGCTCCACTTCTTTGTCATTTCCTGATTGTCTGCCTGTGCTCTGACCACAGCTATGGACTGTGACTGTAATCTGTTATTGTGTGATTGAACTCCTTAATAAACCTCACAATCACTCTCCTGCATTCTTCATATTCGACACATGTGTCTGATTTCTGTTTGATAGTAAAGTGTATCTAGACCCAGTATAGTTTACTCATTACAGTCAACCTCACATGGTTCACTGATAATTGATAAGGGACAGGATTTAACCTGCCAACTGAATAGACAAGGCAAGAATACACTGTATGGTCAAAAGTATGCGGACACCTGGCTCTGATGCCCATTTATGGGCCTTCCCTAGTCTGTTGCCACAAAATTGGAACCATACAATTGTCTAAAATGTCTTGGATGCTGTAGAGTTAAGATTTTCCTTTACTGGAACTAAGGAGCCCAAACATGTTCCAGCATGACAATGCACAAAGCGAGGTCCATGAAGACATGGTTTTCCAAGGTTGGAATGGAAGAACTTGAGAGGCCTGAACAGAGCCCTGACCTCAACCCCACTGAACACGTTTAGGATGAACTGGAATGCTGAATACATGCCAGGCCTCCTCACCCAACCTTGCTAATGCTCTTGAGCCTGAATGGGAAAAACCCCACTCCCACATTCCAAAACATAGTGTAAAGCCTTCCCAGAAGATTGGAGGCTGTTATAGCAGCAAAAGGGAGACAAAGTCTGGAATGTTCAACAAGTACATGATTGTGATGGTTAGGTGTCCACATACTTTTGGGCATATAGTGCATTCTTAGTTATTTTCAATGCTGAGCATTAGAGTGAGCAAGAATAGAAGCTAGCAAAACATCAGACATCAAAACAGCCATTCAGGTTAAAGCTGAATGTGAAAGCAAATGCTTGAAGTCTGCCATGTTGGCCAGAGGGCAGTTGGCTGCTCAGAGCATTCAGTGTGTACTTGGTAAATGAGGAAGAGCGTCACATAGAATTGATTTTGCTCAAGGAAGTCTGGTTTGAATGATCAGGTTGTATTGTGTCTTCTGCATAGTCAGTTGTTGTTCTAAGGTAACACGGCCTTCACCAAATTCCCAGGGGGAAGAAGTCTTGTGTGTTGGTGTCTTTCAAAGCCATGTGTGTGGGCTATGGTATGAACTCAGGTTAGAAACAGCCCCTAGTATGAGTGGTGCCTCTGTTTCAGATGTAGTGGTCACACACATCACATCCCCTAAAGGAAATGAATCAGTTAACACACACTCTGCACACATGCTAATAGAGAAATACTCATCAACTAAAACAACATCATGTCAAATACTTAGTTTTGCTTACAAAATGCCAACAAAACAATGAAGCATGCACAAAAATATCATTAAATGTAAAGAAAATCTACTAGTTTAGTGGAAAACACAAAGGCACGTCCCTGCGCAAATACCTCTATGTGTGTCAGCTCTTTTTAAGCTGGTCTAGATATTTAAATTATTACTCAGGGTAAATCAAGAAAACAATCTATGTTGTACAATTCAACACTTACAAAAAAAAAAAAAAAAAAAAACACTTTCTCAACACTAATAGAAGAAAGTTATATAAGCACCCACACCTGATGATAGTCATGGCTCTCAGAGAAGAGACTCAGAAATTTTAATATTGTTCAAATTGCATAGCATAAAAATGATTTCTTCACACACATATAGTGCACACACTACACAAAAATAGAAACAGAAATCGAGTTAAACTTTGAATGGAAAAGTACAACACATATTTAGGGTGATCAGATGGATTCATCTCACACAAATACATATACACACGTAAACACTCAACATCGTATTTTCAGTGTTGGAGAAGGACATGAGTGTATAAAAGGCTTCACAGATGGAGTTATGTGTCTGTTTTCCATTAGCTGGGCTGGAACAGGGAGCGCTGAGGTTCTCTTTGAAGAGTTGCCACCTCCAGAGCCCTCTCTCTCTCTCTCTCTCTCTCTCTCTCTCTCTTAAATCTCCATGAAATGCCATCTAACCTCTTCTCTTGACACATGAAATAATTTACACTGATTATATTGTGAGAAAATAGCCATTCAGAAATGAAAAGGAAATGTAAGATCATTGTTTGTCTCTATGTCTAAATATCTCTTCATCTTTCTGTTTGTCCATCTGTCACTCTAGGAGTGTGGGCATACTTCCAGAAGACTCTGGTAAAGAAGTACGCCAGTGAGAGGAATGGCCTTAACGTGGTGGTCGGGCCCATCTTCGACTATGACTTTGATGGCCTTCGGGACACCGAAGAGAAGATGAAACAGTAAGAGAATTGAGAAAATTATGAACATTTACATTGTGAAGGAGCTTTTCCAATAACCTTTTGACTTTTGCTTAGCATGTACTGTAAGGTAGCTACTGAAGAACAGTTTGTTGCTTTTGTAGAGTAACATTGTGAAAGCTAATTTCACCCTGCCCTATTCTAAGGCCCCGAAACATAGAAACTACAGAACCAACCAGGCTGAGCTCTTTTGTGTATATGAGCAAACATAGCCTCATTGTAAAGAACTGCCCCAGAAACACTAAACACTGCTGTAGAGGTAAAACACTAAACACTGCTGTATGTGTTAACATGTAACATGTCACATCTTAACACATATAAAGCAACTAAATAGTTCCATGTCATTTATTTAAGAAAGAAATCTGAACAGTAGACCTGAAATATTCCGACTATCACTGAATGCATTGGATGAATGATCAATATCTGATTTGATGCAGCTATTAAATTTTTGTCTACACCAAAATAAGTCCAACAAATGCTGACCAAACCAGGGGCAATATACCCCCCAAATAATATCTAAATCAAGTCAAAGTCAGACGTAAGAAGCAGTGCTGCTTTAAAGGCAAGAAATTCTGCCCCATGAGCTGTGGCAGATGTAGTTCATTCCAGAGTAATTTCTGCACAGTGTAAAATATCCTTGTCATTTATTTGGATGTTAAGTGGCCTAAACTGCCCAATACAATTTTATTTAAAAAAAAAATCTAGTATTGATGGAAATAGAGCCATAAAAGCTCTGTCCATGCTTCTGATAGCACATCTGTGCAAACACATGGGAACAATGGGAACATGACAGCCACTAAACTCATCTGGCATATCACCAGGTTCATCCTTAATACTGCATGCTGTAAAGTCATATTGTGAAAGTGAGTTTGAATAATCTGTGTGGCTGTTTGTAGGTATGTGAGCAACTCCATGCCCATCCCTACTCATTTCTTCATTGTGGCGACCAGCTGCCTGGACTACACGCAGACCGTGGACTCGTGCACCGGTCCTCTGAGTGTGTTCTCCTTCATCCTGCCTCATAGAGCGGATAATGACGAGAGCTGCAATGTAAGACAGACCAGTCTCTTCTCTGCTTTGCTCTGCTCTGCTCTGCTCTCGTTTTCACTTTTCACCATCCTGCAATTTCTTCTCTTTGCTAGTTACTTACCCCCCTCTACCAATAAAAATGATATGTAGTTAGTTATTTGTTTGTCGTCATACAATTAAATTTGGCCAGGAACCACATCAATCCCAAGCCTATATTTTACAAGTTACAACACACAAATGAAAACTTACAGGACAGAAACAACTCATTCATAATCCTCCATTTAATAAGAGTATCAGGTTACAAGTTGAAGTTGAATGTCTAAAGGGCAACATATCTACTAACCAGTGTCCAAGTGTATTTCATTTAATCTAATAACTAAAAAATAAAGAAAGCTTCTATCCTACAGTTTAGCATCATGAAAATTACCTGCGTAAATCATCATACACTTGCCTCATAATATGTGTTAAGGACATTGCATAGTGAAATAAAAGGTAATGGCCATCCTGAAGCACATTTTACTGTGTTACATTCCTTTAATGCCATCACTTATTGTTCAAATTACCAGAAATAGTATACCCAAAAACAGTAGCAGAGCTGCTTTAGAGCCTTTTTAAATACACAGTTGTTTTGGATACTGTGTGGTTTTAGGGTCCAAGTGTATTTAATTTCAGGGGGTTGTTGTAAAGGGTTGATCTGATCGCCATCATTGTGTTATTTATTTGAACATGAGCCAACTGCCTGGCCTGTTGCTTTTCATCATGGAAGCTGCATGACCCCTTGAGGATGCAGATGAGGGAATATATTACACAAGAGTAGATCTTTTGCTTTTTAAGTGAACATTTTTGTTTCTCCTGCAGAGTTCAGAGGATGAATCCAAGTGGGTCGAGGAGCTGATGAAGATGCATACAGCACGAGTCCGAGATGTGGAGATTCTAACAGGACTTGACTTCTACCGGCGTACCAGCCAAAGCTACACAGAGATCCTCTCACTAAAGACGTACCTGCACACATACGAGAGTGAGATCTGAACCACTGCCTTCCCTGCACTAATGTATTCCTCCTCTATCAAATCCCACACCCTGACCCCAGACCTGTTGTGCCCTGCGACATCAGATGGTTAGGTGTATATTTTTATACAAGCCTCCTTTCAACATTTTGTAATGAGGATGTGAAAATGTCCCTTTTTTTGATTCCACCTCTGTGAGTGAGTGTCTTTTGGTGAGTGTGATGATGAGAGCGTGTGAGTGAGAAATCCTGTACTGTATGATCTAATGTAATATTGTCTCTCAACACGTACCACTTTTGTGATTTGTTCATGCCTTAAATGAATTTCATGGCATTAAAACAGTTTTGTACTTATGTCCTGAGCATTTTTGTGGGAAACAGCAGTGGTCATTTGGCAATTTAGACAAACTGCAATGTGTCTTTCTAGCCACAGGAGGGAGTTGTTCTGACAAAGATTAAAACTGCAAGCTTGACAACAATCTCTTTTAATTAGTAATAACTGGTCAAAATTGTCATAGCATACTCCATTTAGCTGATAAAATAGTCAAAACAATTCAGCGTATTAAAATAAAGAAATATGGCTTAATATCTCAAATACAACATTTAAAAGGCTGAATATAAAGTGTATATTAAGAGTTGTGCAGTTCAAATTCCTGTAGTGTCTCACTGTAGCCCTGCAGAGAGACTATCAGAAGCTGAACATGGGTGAAAGAGAATACTGTCTATGCTTACTAAAAGATTTTAACATTTTAACACTCTAGCTATGCTGCAACAGTTTCCTGTAACATCAATAACGTTTTTCATTCTATGTGTCTATGTTGTTCATCTCTAAAACCAGTATAACAACATTAGTCCATTCATCTTAGGCAAATGCATTGTCTTGAAGTTTAAAGCTCATGTTTGTAGGTTGATTTGTTGCATGCTTTCTGAACAATTAATGCTCCAGTCTTTCCCCTTAGTAATATTGTACAATGAGTTTACAATGTGTCTTTTATCACTGCTGAGTGATGGTGGAACAAACGTTGCAAAACAAGCTAATATGGTCTTGTATTATTACATTGATCAATTTTTACGTATCAGTTTTTTTTAATATTGTCTAAGTGATGTAATGAACCCATCTCATTTACTATGTATTTATGTATTTAGTCTCTGGTGGACTTGCGGTCAGGCCTCGGCACTCTCACTGCCGTGGCCCGCGTTCGATTCCTGGCCAGGGAACCGACCCCAGCCACTGAGGTTGTACATGACAGTGCCGGTCCCAAGCCTGGATAAAATTGGGGAGGGTTGCATCAGGAAGGGCATCCGGTGTAAAAACTGTGCCAAATCAAGTATGTGTATTAACGATCCACTGTGGCGATCCCTAATTGTAGCAGCCAGAAGAAGAAGAAGAAATATTTTACAAAGTTGTGACTTGGGAATGCCCGCCAATGGTATATATTTAGTCAATTTATGATGTAAAGGTCACCTCTGAGAGTTGCTGGAAAGCATGGTGCCTTCACATAGAACAGCGCAATTCACATCAGTAACCTGCCCTACTGCACTCTTCATGGGGTTTATCTGCTCCATAATCCAACAACTCCATGTACATGACCTCATCAGGACCATCCAAGGATACTCACTTTTAATAAAAGACCTCTAGTTCAGTGAAGGAGGAGCTGGAGAGGGAGAGAGAGAGACATCACTGTGCGTATACACACTGCTGTTCTTTGCCACTTTAGAGTGGACAGAGGGCTGCTCAGGGTCCATAAAAGTGAGTCCTTGGTGAAAAGGGACAAGCTGAAGCTTGTGGTAAACACAAGCCCACCCAACACATCAGCATTAAGAGATCCCACCCCGCTGTTCTCAGCCACATTAGAATGGACAGATGGCTGCTCAAAGGGCTGAGAAGAGCAGACTCTTGGACTAAGAGGTGAGGCTGAAGATGGAGGAGTTGGAGGGAAACATGAAATATTTATGATTGTTGTCCTCATTAGGATACACAGTCATGTTGGACTTTGGAGGAGGTTCAACACGTGATTGAGGTAACACAGTTGGTTCTCCCACCATCTCCAGGAGTTGCAACTTGTTCTTGGAAAAGTTTGGGCTGCATCATACTCAGTATGATCTATATTTCCCAGACTACCTTATTCCCCTGATTCTTGAGATATTCCATAAAACACTATTTATGCACATAAATTCCATCAATGAATCATTTAACCATGGTGTTTCATGCATCCATTCATGCAACCATTGTATTCTTCAATTGTCCTCTCTCCACTTATTGACTGTCCCAATTAACCTCAACCATGCTGTCCCAAATTACCAAATTATGAAAAAGGTTAAATTAGAAACATACACCATACGGCCAAAAGTATGTAGACGTGACCATTACACCCATATGTGGGCCTTCCTCAGACTGACACAAATTTGGTAGCACACAATTGCATACAGTTTCCCTTCACCTGTTCCAAACCTGTTCCAGCATGACAATGCCCCTCTGCACAAAGCAAGCTCTATAAGGACATGGTTTGCCAAGGATGGAGTGAAAGAACTCCACAGATCCCTGACCTCAGCCCCACTGAACAGCTTTGGGATGAACTGGAACGCCAGGCCTCCTCGCCTCACATCAGCGCCTGACCTCATTAATGTTCTTGCTGCTGAATGAGCACAAATCCCCACAGCCACACTCCAAAATCTAGCGTCGAGCCTTACCAGAAGAGTGGAGGTTATTATAACAGCAAAGGAGGGACTTGAATAATCTGGAATGGGATATTCAACAAGCACATATGAGTCTGATGGTCAGGGGTCCACAAACTTTTGGCCATATGGTGTATGTTAAAATGTACAGTACATTTTTTTCTTATTTGTCAGTGTGAACACAAGGTTGTGTAGACTTAGATGCAAACCTAAACACTACACACCACAATATAAGCTGATGACATCTCACATGAGCAGATGAACATACGGTGGAGTGGCTGGCCACTTTATGTCCCAGGATGTCCTCATGTCTGTGTTACCTTCTGGCTCTCCCTTTTAGTTATGCTGTCATAGGTAGTATTGCTGGAGTATTGCTGAAATGTACATTGTCCTTAAACATTACGTGACAATCAGCATACCTAACAATCTCTCTCTTTCCCTCTCCCTCTCTCTGTTGAGCTACACATGCTACTCCTGAGATACCAGGGACCCCTTCAGATCTCCGGACCTGCCTTTTCTAGCCTGATGCCCTACTTCTGGTTGGAGTTCTCATCATTTGGATGGCCCAACATATTGACAACCTAAAGATACCTAAGATAAGATAAGATAAGATAAGATAAACTTTATTGATCCCACAGTGGGGAAATTCACTTATCACAGCAGCTCACAGACAGATTACCTGAGATTACTGTGGATGGTACCACTTAAAAACCATGAAGATAGCTTTAGGACTGCAATTCCCACGAACAGTTTTGCACTTAAGTCTCCATCAGTGAACAGTTTCAACGAAATAGAATTCATGTTAATATTATAATGAATTTCACAATTCCACATGTTGACCATGCAGTACACAGTTATAGAAGGGATTTATTTATAATCACACTATTCGGTGTCATCCAGATGAGGATGGGTTCCCTTTGGATAAAATACTCCTCAAAAAAACAAAAAACAAAAAAAAACGTTCTAATTTGTGACGTAACTCCTAATGACTGCTGATTCTGTCAAATCTATAACACGGTCCCGTACTAACCAAACACCTTTTTCGTCGTTTTTAAGACAGTTACAAAATAATAATCAGTTTAGTATTCGAACAGATTACATGATTGTTTGATTTTTCTGTTCAGTGGAACGTTAATGGAATGTTGCCAGCTTCGCCTTGCTGAACTCTGCTGCACATGAAGCCAACTGTGACTCCTTTTTTTAATTAATTCATTTTTTTTTTTTTTAGCATTGTTAGCATCTCGCTAGCGTTGTGGGCTAAGCTAAGCGCAAAGAGTTCTACAGTTAATCAGTGTTCCTGTTCCCTAAATGACATGGTTTGTTTACTCTATCCTTTCTTTGGACCACACGATGTAAATAGTCCGTTTAAACGTGCGAGCGGTTACATAACAACTGTCCTACCCGGAACTGCGCTTCGCGTTGGTGCATCGGGGGGCGTGGCTAGTGGCGTTGCTACGTCGCCATTCGCCGTGCTCTACAGTAGTGGGTGTGGTTACGCGGTTCATTCACAAATCTCTGGGGCTGCAGCTCGAGTACACGTGTAAAGATAAACGCCATGTTGCCAGATTGGGGATAAAGATTCCCTTTTTTTTTTTTTTTTTTTTTTTTTTTTTATTTTAACGGCCTACAACTGTAAATTCGGAAGCCATGATTTATTTTTAAAAAATTATTATCCCCGTTATTTTAGGGATTGTGTGTGTCAGTTGGGAGGTTATGTAGATAATTTAGAGAGAAGTAAAATTTATGATTAACCAGGAGTCATATGAACCAATCTGGCAACAGGGATAATAAGAAAATAGCGTGTAAAGTAAATCAGTCTTTATTTTGGTAGCGGAGTTTCCTCCCCCAGTCCAAAGACATGCCTTGTAGGCTGAGTGGCATTTCCAAATTGTCCATGGTGTGTGATTGTGCCCTGTGGTTGTTTTGTGCCCCAACTCCCCTGGGATAGGCCCCAGGCTCCCTGCAACCCTGTGTAGGATAAGCAGTATGGAAATATTTTATAATCTTTATTAGACCTACTGAGAATGAAGCTATTATTAGAGAGGGTAGTAGTGTAGCAAGATACATTACAACATGATAAGGTGTTTAATAAAAAAAAAAAAAAAAAAAAACAGGGTTCCATAGATTTCAAATAATTACTGTTTTGTACTTAAAGGTGCAGTTTGTAATATATATATATAAGCTTTACTATACTTATAAAACATTGGCATGCAATTAATCTATTGTTTTTCTCAGTGTTTGTGTGTGTACATATATATATCTCAGTCTGAACACTAGACAGTATAGTCAGTATACTCAAACTTTGGCTAGAATAATATATGAGTATGTTGTTTGAGACATAGTCATGGACTCCGTAACTGTTCTCTTATTATTTTACATTTTAATGATGTCATATCAATTCACTTATTGCTTCTATTATAATCTGAGGATAATTTCAGCATCTGAATATAATCTTATGCAAATAAATCACCAAGAATGACAGTACAAATAGAGTCTCAAATCAACCTGTGAAAAATGCGTTATATTTAGTTATCTATCTATCTATCTATCTATCTATCTATTTCTGTACACTTTACCCTGGAAAATAGTTTTCTGCCATAAAATTTGGCTATAAATCTGAGACTGAAGTCTTTTGTGTTTAGCCTTGTGTTTAAACTGTGTGTTTTGTGTATTAGCACACAGCCTAGAATTCCAGACAAGCAATCAACACATGAATCCCAAAAGACTGTAAACCTTTCTATGTAGGATATAAAATAACAAGTGTACTGTATAAAGTCATTTGGGATTCAACCCAGGAGTGTGGGCTCTCAGACACTAAAGCACACGTCAAACACGTGTGGGCGTGGTCAAAACGTGGTGTTGGGGTCACTGGCCAATCACAGGCAAGCTGTTCGATTACTGGCCAGTATGCATCCGGAGAGCAGCCAGTGATTGGCCGCGCGTGGTTGAGCTTCAATTCGGCACGTGTATCCGAGCACATGCTGACGTTGAGAGAAAAGAAAGAAAAAAAAAAGAAGGAGGGAGCGAGGTGGAAAGCGGCGAAGGAAACACGAGTTAATCTCGCTGACCGACGCTCGTCTGGCTGAGCCTGAAAGGAGTCGCTGGTTTGCAGCCGTTTTTTGAGGTGAGGCTACTGCATTTTACTCCTGGAATTAAGAAAGCCGTTTGAATAGAACAGAAAAAGCATCACTCTCAGCGCGTGAGTATTCAGTAGCAGAGAAAAACAGTCCCGTAGAAACGGTTGCTTTTGTCCTCCGTTCCTGTTTTACTGAATTCAATTAATGCGCACTTCTTTTCATTTATAATTCGCGTGGCTGAATTTACTCTTTCTTTTAGTTCAGTGTCAGCATGGACTGGTTGAGCTGTTAAACCGTTTATCGTTTTTCCCCCCCTTTCTTTTATTCTGCTGAATCTGCAGTACTTTACTTTTCTTCTTCCTCTCCCAGGAGTCTTTCAGAGAAGTTCCGGTGTTACTCAGATCTGTTTACCACTGCAACTTGTTTCCCATTCCAGTATGCTCCCTTGAAAGCTTTTAACGTCATATCCTGTTTCCAAACGTAGGCACCGTGAATGCATTACAACATTGTGTCATCAGAATGGGATGACACATTTGTAATTGGCACAACGTCATATATATATATATATATATATATATATATATATATATATATATGCGAGGAGCTTGCATGATGTCCCCATTCTTCGGGGGTTTCCTCCGGGTACTCCGGTTTCCTCCCCCAGTCCAAAAACATGCACTGTAGGCTGATTGGCATCTCTAAATTGTCCGTACTGTGTGAATGGGGGTGTGTGCGATTGTGCCCTGCGATGCATTGGCACGCCATCCTTGTGCCCCAAGTTTCCTGGGATAGGCTTCAGGTTCTTCAGGATAAGCAGTACAGAAAATTGATGGATGGATGGACGGACTACCTATTGGAAATAAGATTGACACTGAGATTTTGTATCCTGTAACAGCCTACAAGACTGTTTCTCTGCATGTCCATGCCAATACCAGTATCAGAGCTCTGAGTATTGACTGATCCGAGACTCACATCCTCAGAGTAACCAAGCAACTTTCTGCAAGCAAGTTGTTGTTCTTCTTTGGGCTGCTCCCATTAGGGGTTGCGACAGTGGCTCATTGGTCCACATATTTGATTTGGCACAGTTTTTACACCAGATGCCCTTCCTGACACAACCCTCCCCAATTTTATCCGGGCTTGGGACTTTCTGCAAGCAAGTAACGCGAAAAATTAAAGGTGTGCTGGTGATGTGCTTTAGTGTGCACAGGACTAATTTTTAAACCCACTCGCATCCACTCATGAGAGGTGTGGAAAAATCACTAGACCAGGCACCTGAGACAAGCAGATTTCATGTCTGGGCTATTAGTTTTTCATTCTTAGTTGCCAGGCAGACAAGTAGACTCTAGAGACTACTAGAGAAACTAGAAGCAAATATACTCTACTTCCCAACTTTCATACAGCAAATAAATTTTAACACATGCATGCTACTCATTAAAAATCCTAATGCCTGCCGCACCACACACATCAGCCAAGGCATAATATGTCTGACAGTAGAATGATTTTTATTGGATGGATTCATTAACGTGCACAGATGACAGACGATCTTTTCAGAATCAGGAACATGCAGGTATGTGGAAACACTGAAGTAAAAAATGCATTGCAGAGTTGTCATATAATTACTCTGATGGCACAATAGGCTCCACACAATAGCCAGACTCAAATAATATCTCTTACTTGCAGTGCGAGGAGAGAACACAGCTCATAGTCGAAACCTTCATGAATGTCTTTGTGATGCTCTATAATTTGTCAATGCACTACATCAAAAACATTATCAGGAGAGGATACGGACTATTGCTACACAGTCGTTTCCTCCCCAGGAATTCATATACTTGTTTTTTTTCTTTAATCTGTTTTAATGCACTTGACTACCTAACTAGCTCTCCATATTACATTTGACCGGGAACTAGTGAAGGATTTAGAATTTATGCACCCTGGCTTTCTCCTTGGCTTAAAATCCAGTGAAGACAAATGTGTGAGTAGTGATTGATATAAAAAGTAAAAGCTTATTTAGCTAAACTTCAGGGGAGCTGAAGTTGAAGCTGAACCAGTCTTCAAAGCAAATTCTAAACTGACTTCTATGCTATACCTTTTGGCCATATAGTGCACTCTTCTTTTGGTTCCTATCTAGCATCTGATGAGAGTGACCTTGTACCCACCCCTGGAGCCTGGCCTGGTGACCAGGCCACCCATGTAACTAGGTCTGGTTCAGCCCAAAGAGGTGAAATGGAACCATCTTGTGGGCTAACTACCTGCAAAATGAAGGCTGGGGATCTGGTGAAATGCCAGTCAGGCTGAAGACATGTGATGGACAGCCTTAAATGGACTAGACCCTTACAGTGGAAACTGGCTTTGGAAACGTGGAATGTCTCTTCACTGGATATAGAGTGCGATTTAGTGTGCAACATGGAATGGTAGAGACTAGATTAGATTAAATTTTATTGTCATTGTGCGGAGTACGAGTACAGAGCCAATGAAATGCAGATAGTTGGCCTTACGTCCACACGCAATATAGGTCCTAGTAGCAAACTTATTATTCAGGGGTAGTCTCTCTACTACTCTGGAGTTTCCACATGAAAAGGATTTTACCTTGTACTGATTGTGCTCAGGGGTATTGAGTCTAAATTGTCCATGTTGAAGACTTCAATCATAGAGGCAGCTGCAAGAAGGTTTTCTGTGCCTGTCATGGTGGTAACCCTTGGGTGTGCTGGAAGCCACCAGCGGTTAGCAAAGATGTCATGTTGAAGAAGGAGGCCTTCTGAGTAGTGCTGATGGAGAGCACTCCTGAGTCAGCTAGAGGTATGGGAGAGCCAGAAAGGCTGAAAGCATAAGCAGTTAATGTACAGATTAAGGCAGTAATATCTCCCTCCACTCCCTTCACTAGTGCCTCACCATCTGAGGGGTGTGTCTATCTACAGTACAGGTTGAAAATGAACCTGACGATCATGAAATCATGAACTGTATATAAAACCTTCTTCTTATTCAAGTTGCCATCTCATAAACCTAGTTCTAAAATGGCATTCTGAGTTAAATGTTCTTGTAAAGTATGATAGCCATTTGAAGTTAAAATATTCCTTATTTTTCCTCTATTTATTGTGGTATCCAATGACACACATTTCCACTTAAAAATGTGCTAATTAAAAAAAAACAGTACTTATCTATCAAATCAGAGACGAAATGTTCAAAATTAGCTGAAACACGCATCAGAGAAAGACGAGCGGCAGTTATAAATTTTTTGAAGCTGATTAGCTCATTGTCCTGTATAAGGTTTCATTTTGATGAAAATGTTTAATAGAATAGTCTCTACATGTTAGCCTGTTGCACCACTCGGGAGAAGTTATTATTATTATTATTGTTATTACTACTACTACTACTACTACTACTGCTATTAATTAGTACCAGATAGGGCAAAGTGGTTTATTGTAGCACTCATTCCACTATTGGAGTTAATTGGTGTAAACACAGTGTGCACTGTGGTGACTGATTTTCATGGGCAAATACCTGACACCTCTTTCCCATATGCACTTTAATACAAGAAATCGCCAATTACACAGAAAGGGGTTCGGTGCAAATGCAAAACAGAGGTGACATCCTGAGAAGATTGACATGGCAATCGACCAAGCTTCCTCAAACCTGTGGAGAGGATCTTGTGTGAGCAATTGACAATAATTTACAGAGAAATAGAATGACGTGTTGACTACTTATCCAACGCCCACTGACCCAATATGAGACAGAAGATTTAACACATTAGCATGGTAACATGCCAACAGGAGGGAAATTTCTGAAAGGAGTGAAGTAGAAGAACAGGAGAAATGTCTGGAATCTGAAGTGAAGTTCAGTTCTGAAGTTATTTCTGGCCAGATCCATTTATTTGTTGTAAGGTATTTGATCGTGTTTAACAGATCTTTGAGGATGAATGTGAATCTCTGAATCCCATTAAAATACCTGACACAGCAAAGATATACCCGTAATATTTAGGGTTTTGTAGTGTAAAATAGGCTTGTCAGTTGGATTTTTGAGTTCCACATCATGCTTGGTCATTCCATACATCTCTCAGGTTGTTAGCTACTGCATTCCACTGGCACTGACTGAGTTGGTTCTTGTTTTGGAGTAACACGTGTTTGCAGATCCACAGACACAGAAGTGTAATTTGGCCATATGAAGCCACGAAGAGAGTGCAGATCGGGCTGGGAAGATGGACTCTTCGGCTCCCTCTGGCACAAACACACACACAGTTCCATTTCCCAGGGAGGTTCAGCCATGGTGCAATACTCCCATTGAACTGATGCTGAGTGCAACCTGCTGCTGTTTTTTTTTTTTTTTTTTTTTTCCATTTTAATATTTGCTAAATGACCTTAAGTGATGAAATTGTTATTGTTATTTTTTCAAATCACGTCTTTTCCTCTCTCCATGTGTCTCTGTTTCCCCTTTTCAACTCTCTCTCTCTCTCTCTCTCTCTCTCTCTGTCCCTCAGTCATGCAGTCAGTAGAAAGCACCTCTTCTCAGGCGTCACCCGATTGTCTAAACCTTGGGGACGAGGACTCTGAAGTCTTCCTGTCAGAGGATGAGAGGTCAGAAGTCACTGGAGCTCACAGTAGATCAGCCTTGCCCTCCTCTTCCTCTGGACTCGGATGGAGCAGCACAGAGAGTGAGCGGGAGAAGGAGAACAAGACAGTCGGGGGCACAGAGGGAGACCTGCTGTTTGCCCAGAAAGTGAGGACATGTAACATTATTTATACATGCATACAATATATTTATAAATGCATACAGTATATTCATATCAATTCAATTTAATTATTATTTATATATATATATATATATATATATATATATATATATATATATAGTACTTTTAATAATGGCCATTATCACAAGACAGCTTTACAGAAAGCTATACATGAATTTAGATCTAGAACTATTAATGAGCAAACCAGAGGTGCCGGTGGCAAGGAGCAACTCCCTGAACTGACATGAGGAAGAAACGTTGAGAGGAACCAGACTCGAAAAGGAACCCATCCTCTTCTCGGTGACACTGGAAAGTGTGATTTTGAGTCATTACTCTTCCACAACTGTATGATGTAAAGTCAAACAGTACTAAATGAGTTTAAAAAGTACTTCAGTATGTGCATCAGGGCCTTTTTTGATTTTGTTAGAGTTTATAGCTTTAAATCTATATTATCCAAGTGAAGTTGTCCACTGGATAATGAATGAGACTTGGGGATAGACTGTTTTCAGTAAATGCAATCTTTAGGCTATCCAATTTAAACTATACACAGCAGTCTTTAGATTATCCATGTGGTATGATCCAGTTTAGTCTCACAGTAATCTTTAGGCTATCTTTGTAAGGTTATCCTGAGCAGCAGTGCAGGATTCTCAGGTGAAGGAAGCTCTAAGCAGAAGTAGAGCATCAGGTTGGATCAGACAGGTCCAGAGACAGAAGGAGTCAGAGTCATCAGGCAGCAAGAGGAACCTTTATCTGAACAGAGAGAGGTGGAAAGATTGAGAACAGATTATTAGGTATGTTCTTTTTATACAGTGGTTTAATGTACATCCTCGTTATGTGCAGAGTACAAGCAGAGACTCTGGCAAGACTAGCTATGACGGTGTACCTAAAAGGGAGAGCCAGAAGGTTACACAGGCAGGAGAGCAACCTCTGATTTGAAGCAGGCATAGTGGCTCATGAAAGACCAAAATTTTGATCAGGTACTGTGGTAAGAGACCATTCAATGCTTTATAGGCCATTAGATCTGATTTGGCTCTAGGAAGGACTCTGGCTGCTGCATTCTCGATTAACTGGAGCTTGTTTATGCACCTACTGGAACATCCAGACAGCAAAGCATTACAGATACTTAGAGATAACAAAAGCATGATCTAGTTTTTTTTTTATTTTTTAATCATAGAGTGGACATAAAAAGTATACACACCCCTGTTAAAATGGCAGGTTTTTGAGATGTAAACAATGACACCAAGAATTTTTTCACCTTTAATGTGATATAGCTACCAACAAAATTCAAGTGAAAGTGAAGTGTTTTAAGGAAAAAAGAAAAAATGTACAATAATCTGGTTGCACAAGTGTGCACACCCTTTTATAATGGTGCATGTAACTGCGCCCAGAATTAACCACTCGCATGCAACAGTCAAACCATTCGCATTCGCAACTCATGTAATTACCATATCAACTCTATCAATCAGAAGTGATTCTGATTAACCCCAAATAAAGATCAGCTGTTTCTGTTGGATCTTTTTGGTTTCATCGACATGCTGAAGCCATGGTCCACAAAGGGCTTACAAAGCATGTACTGGATCTCACTGTCAAAAGGTTTCAATCGGGAGAGGGGTACAAAAGAATTTACAAAACATTAGATGTACCATGGAACACTGTGAAGCCATCATCAACGAGTGGAGATAATATGGTGCCACACTGACATTACCCAGAACTGGATGTCCCTCCAAATTTAAGAAAGGACAAGAGGAAAACTCATCAGGGAGGCTGCCAGGAGACATACGGCAAAGTTAATGGAGCTGCAGGAAGAACTGGCAAGTACTGGTCACTCCCTGTATGTGACAGCAACCTCTTGTGTTCTTCACATGTCTGGGTTTATGGGGCATCATTCTCTAGTCATAAGGGCTCTAGTCAAGATAGAGGGAATCATGTATAGCTCCAAATGGCAATCTGTTTTGGCACAAAACCTGCAGGCCTCCGTTCGGTAGCTGCAGAACAATTTTAATTTCTGGCACAATAATGTCCAAAAGCACAAATCCAAGTCAACAAAGGAATGCTTTCAGAAGAAGTCAGTGCCCAGATCTAAATCCTATCGCAAACCTGTGGAAAGACTTGAAGAGGGCTGTGAACAGGAGATTCCCCCACAGTTTGATAGATCTGATTCAAATTCTTGCAAGGGAGAATGGAATAAATTGCCAAATCCTGATGTGCTAAGTTGGTAGACTCTTACCCAAAAAGACTGAGTGCTTTATTACAAGTAAAAGGTGCTTTAACAAAATATTATTTAAGGTGTGTGCAGCCAGGTTTTTGTACGATTTTTGCGATTTCTTTTTGTCCTTTTTTTTTCCTGACAGCCTCCCATTCATCTTTGATCAAAAGTATTACTTCCCACTTGAGTGTCCTCTTTGAGTTTGAGCAAAAGTTATGAAGCAAACCTAGTGAGCATAGCTTACTGTGCTAAGTCAGGTTTTATTTATTTATTAATTTTTTTGGAAATGAAGAAAGTGTATTTAAAAAAAATATATATTTACCACTAACAGCTGTTCTGCACCATTGGCTGCAGACTAGCAAGACTCTACAATCACCCACTTTCCACAATCCAATCCAAAATCGTGGTGGATAAAACTAAATCTCAGTCATATACAGTTTCCAAAATATGCTGTTTTATTCCAGAGTACTGATGAAAAAGCGTGACGATTTCTGTTTCTTGTTTGATATCAGGTTTTATTGGTTTGACCTCTTACCTTTTAAACCTAATGTGATGGCAAGTTCTGTATGTCTGCACTTAATGCATGTAATGCATTCAGTCTCTCCTCCCTCTCTCCCTCTCTCTCTCTCTCTCTCTCTCTCTCTCTCTCTCTCTGTCTCTGTTAGTGTTTGGAGCTTCAGGGTTTCATCCATCCACTTTTGGAACTTTTGAATGGACTCAAGAAAGGACGATTTGACAAAGGTGATTTGTGAGCATGTGTAAAGTTTTGAGCACATTTCTGACTTTACCTAGAAATCCAGCTAAAAGTGCAAGACTTTACAGAAATGCAATACACAAAGAGCTGTTTATACACAGACTAATGGGAGAAAATGAAGCTAATGACAAGGGACAGGTGTAGATCATGATCACAGGTTAGGTGGTTTAGCCATCACAATTTGGCCCTTGTCAGATTCATTCAGATCCTTATGCTTGGCCATTTTTTCTGCTTCCAACACATCAACTTTGAGAATTGACTGTTCACATGCTGCCTAATATATCCCACCCCTACCAGTGTAACAAGTCAATCAATGTTATTCATTTCAGAATAACTGATCAGTGTAAAAAGGCTACACACCCCTGTTAAAATGGCAGGTTTTGTAATGTAATGTAAATGAATGGCTGGAAGTCTTGTCCCCTTCCTGATCTCACATCCTCTTGACTGCATGCTTTCACTTTTTGTCATGGTAAATGGAGAATTTCTGAAAGGATTATACCCGCAATGTTTTGGGTATAATTGTACCCTCACTTTTCTTTCTTTTGGCTGACTGTTTTGGAAGATTACATTGTTTATTGCAATATTTCAAAATGAAAAATTGCAATCAGGGAAAATTCTATATCACAAGCCTTCACAAAAATTACATGCCACAATGTCACCAGAGACATTATCAGGAAGAGGATAAAAGCTTTATGACCTCACCCCACCCAGGGATTCAAGTGTTCTCTTATTTTCCATAGTCTGTATTTATGCACATGATTAGATCCTCCCACTTTTGAGTTGTTTTTAGTCTAGTTAATTGGACTTCGGGGGAAAGCATAATGTGGTACTTACCTGGTGGGCTAGCTAATGAATTTGACTTGCCCAGCTATGACCCTATATGTAGCTGCTATGAGCGTTCAGTCTTCAATGAGCCCTGTGTAAGCATCGGTCACTTTGTTTAGACCACACCATTAATCTGTGGAAAGCAGGACATGGAAAACAGACTTCAGGAAGTAACACAGGAGAAGAGCCACATGTAAACAGAAATCCTGTAAGCTCTATTTCATACTGAAATAGTAACCTGTAACCTGAACTTGAGTTAATTAATAGTCTGTTGATGAATACGTTTGCTATTCACGTGTTGAGTGGCATGGCCTCGGGTTATGTTTGAGGTATGTAATTAGCATTGCAGCATGTGTAGTTGAGTGTGAGTGAGCAGACAGGATTTCCTCTGCTTAGATCTCTCTGGACTGAATCTCAGTTTGTTGTTCCTCTTTTGGCTGCTCCCGTTAGGGGTCGCCACAGCAGATCACTGGTCACCGTATTTCATTTGGCACCGGCACTGAGATCGCACCGTTGCATGCAACCCCAGTGGCTGGGGTTGGTCCCCTGGCCGGGAATCGAACCCAGGCCAGAGTGATGAGTGCGCTAACCACTAGTCCTCCGGGGATCCTACTGAGTCTCGGTTTGTACTGTGCAAAAATAAATAAATAAATAAAATAACGTTCGCGAATTAGAATCAATAATAACGTTATGATATTACTATACTATTATATAGATAGTAATCATTTAAACATTGTTGTTTTACTCAACGACAAATTGGGTTGCCACCAGGTTAAGGTGTGTGTTATTATATTCAGTTATTATATTGAGTTCTCAACAGTGATGGTGTAGAAATGCGATTAAAAACATTTTTTATTTTCCTGTTTCTGTGTTAAAGCCTTAATTTAAGTAATTGCTAAGGGCCAGACTTTGTGTTGATCAGTTTTGGCATGATATCATATTTCTGACTAAAGATTCTGGTACATAAGACAGTAGAGACTGCAAATTAGCAAATACTGTAATACAATGACTTGCTAGAGTCAAGTTTCACTTGAAGTTCCCATAAACCAAAAATTAAAATAAACTCCCATTCATCTAGTACTAAACTTGCC
This sequence comes from Pangasianodon hypophthalmus, assembly GCF_027358585.1. NCBI lineage: Eukaryota > Metazoa > Chordata > Actinopteri > Siluriformes > Pangasiidae > Pangasianodon > Pangasianodon hypophthalmus. The sequence continues at coordinate 9,817,380 of NC_069710.1, forward strand.
ATGAGTGAATGCATTACACCCATTATACAGAGTGTGTAAGTACAACAGGTAAGTTTCCATTAAATTTATGAGCATGTTGCAAATGATTACATTAAACTTTGCACAGTTTCTGCTGGTAGCTCGTTTCCACTACACTGACCATTACAAATTGTTTAAATAAAATAAAATCACCAATGTGTTTGACAATTTTCCATTAAGAATTTAATGTATATCACAACTTTTCTTTTCTATCACCTGCTGAACTCTGAGGGTTTCAGAATCTCTATAGACAGAACAATGCACACAACAGTGCAGTTTCTTATCATACTTCATACAGTCTCAGCTGATCTCCGTAGTCTGTATGGTGGTTATTTTTCCCATCAAAAAAGTTTGCACTACTAGTAGTTTTCCACAACGCTTATGTTATCTGCTAAACTCAAATAGAAAAAAAAAAATTTGTAAAATGTTGCTGATTGTTGCCATTTACAATTCTCATTTTGGCAGTGCAGTAAAACATTTTTTGGATAAACGGTCTCGCAGGGAAACTGACTGAGAGCACAACTGGTTTAGAAAGGTGAGGGAGATAAAAAAAAAAAAAAAACCTTAAATAGGCACTGAATAACAACTCTAATATAGCGGCTAAATAGTTTTACGCTGTGGGTCACGCCTTATATTTTGAATGTATTTTAAATGTAAAGGTTATCTCACAGTCTGTACAGGCAATATCTGATGTCACCTACAGTATATAGAGATCCAATCAGAGCTCCTCTATGAAATGTTAAGATAAGTAATCTGACTGGCCTAATTTATCAGGTGGGACAGAGCCATAGCGTAAACATAACACGTGAAAATAGTAGTGCAAGTACATTTTCCTGCAAAATCTTTGTTTTTAATCTCTCTAATTTCCAAGAAATGAAAAAACAGAAGGTTTTATATGAAATGTCATGTATAATGTCTCTCTCTCTCTCTCTCTACACATCATGTTCATTATATTAATACATGAAACATTGTTGTCCTTGGCTGTGGTAAACAAGATAGGTATAGTTGGCCTGATGGTGGTATTATAGCGCAGGCATTTAGGCCCATATCTCGAGAACTGTAAGTACTATAATATGGCCCCCACGCATCAATCAATTCTTGATGAGAGTGTAGTGTAGTCTGACAGCACCAACTCATGATCCCTTGCATGGCTTCACACAATACTTGAAAGGCATACAAAGAACAAGATTCTGATTCAAGATTTGAGATTTTGAGATCATGCTCAAAGTTTGACCAAACAACTAGCATTGATCTGTCCTCACAAAACTTGATGAAAACTTGTGTGTTCATCTAAGGTCTTTTTATTGTTCTATCTAACTTGGTAGGAACTGTCCATTGGTGCTTGGTGCTTGGTCCCCTATGATTGCCACTTGTGGCTATATTTATTATTATTACTAGCCTATAGCTAGTAGCTTCCTTGGTGTACTGGCAAGCAGGCTTAAATATAGATTCTACATCCTCCAAGGCACGGCACCACAGCTTGTGGATTAGTGGAACTAACTACTTGGAGGGGTATACCACGAAGCAGGATTTTAGGATTAGCAAGCTAGCTTTGGGTTAAACTCTGCTTTTTCAGTACCATGAAGCTGACTCTCTTTAGCTGGGTAGATCGTCAAAGAAGGTCACTCTACATGGCTAATCTTCTTCGGGCAGGTTAAGTTGAAGGTAACCATACTTTGTGTATATAAAGCCCGGCTCCTGTCCAATCAGAGCCCTTCTTCCTTGAGGATCACAGGAAATTCATACCGTGAAAGGATCTCTATGGGATGCTAGAGTTTTCAAGAAGAGACAGAATCCGCTAGGGTTTTCTGGTTTGTCTGTGGTGTCTAAACACACACACACATATATATATATATATATATATATATATATATATATATATATATATATATATATATATATATATATATTAGTTAGATCCGGAAGTATTTGGACAGTGACAGAGTTTTTGTGATTTTGCCTTTATACACCACCACAATGGATTTACAAGGATTTACAATGGTTGAGATCAGGCGACTGACTTGGCCGTTGAAGAATATTCCATTTCTTTGCCTTCAAAAAGTCTTGACTTGCTTTCGCAGTATGTTTAGGGTAACTTTCCACCTGCATTGTGAAGTGGCGTCCTATCAGTTTTGTAGCATTTGGCTGAATGTGAGCAGAGAGTATAGCCCTGTACACCTCAGAATTCATCTTGCTATTTCTGTCAGCAGTCACATCAATAAACACCAGTGAGCCCATTCCATTGGGAGCCATATATGCCCATGCCATAACACTGCCTCCACCATGTTTGACACATGATGTGGTATACTTTGGATCATGAGCTGTTCCTTTCTTTTGCCATACTTTTCTCTTCCCATCATTCTGGTACAATTTAATCTTGGTTTCATCAGTCCAAAGAATCTTATTCCAGAATATGGGAGGCTTTTTTAGAAGTTTTCTGGCAAAGTCTAATCTGGCTTTCCTGTTCTTGAATGTTACCAGTGATTTGCACCTTGTTGTAAACCCTCTGTATTTACATTCATGAAGGCGTCTCTTGATTGTAGATTTGGATAATGATACGCCTGCCTTCTCCAGAGTGTTCTTGACTTCTGTTAATGTTGTGAAGGGGTTTTTCTTCACCAAGGAAAGGATTCTGCAATCATCCACTTTAGTTGTCTTCCGTGGTCTTCCAGGCCTTTTGGTGTTGCTGAGCTCGCCAGAGCATTCCTTCTTTTTAGGAATGTACCAAATTGTTGATGTGGCCACTCTTAAAGTTTTTTCTATCTCTCTGATAGGTCTCTCTTGTTTTTTCATCCTAATGATGGCCTCCTTCACTTGCATTGAGATCTCCTTGGACTTCATATTGGTAGCTCCATTCGAACAGCTGCCAAATGCCAACTCAATACCTGATATCAACTCCAGACCTCTTGCTTCATTTGTCTTGAAGTAACGAGGGAATGGACCGCACCTGGTCAGTTAACTTCTTGTCAGTCAATTGTCCAAATACCTTTGAGTCCCTGAAAATGGAAGTACTTTGCTTAAAATGGCTGTAATTCCTAAATGGAAAATGCCATATTTTTGTGGAACTTCTTAAAATAAAGCTGAAAGTCTACACTTCATTCACATCTTGATTGTTTTATTTCAAATCCATTGTGGTGGCGTATAAAGGCAAAATCACCAAAATTCTGCCATTTTCCAAATACTTCCGGACCTAACTGTGTGTGTGTGTGTGTGTGTGTATGTGTGTGTATGTGTGTATATATATATATATATATATATATATATATAATATGTATGTACAAAATAGCAGGCGACTGAAGTAACAGAATTTTGGAGGTTAATCTCTTAGTGGTGCTGCCTGTTTAAATAAAATTTTGTTTTAATCCACTTGTACTGAGCTTCTAAAAAAAGCTTTAATATGCTCGACCCACCTGGGAAAGAAGAGGTATTTGAGTTAAGAGTCTCCGTTAAAGGGCCAATTCAGCCATTTTTTTTTTGTTTGTTTGTTTTTTTCAAACCACCAGTTTTTTTTTCCCCTCATTCTTTTTCCTATTAGTGGAAAAACAATATATAATATTAATATTTGGGCATTTTATATATTTTTAATATTATATATTACCTGACCATCACAGTCATATGTGGTTCTTTTGCCACAAAATTGGAAGCACACAATTGTATAGGATGTCTTTGTGTGTTGTAGTATTACAGTTTCCCTTCACTGGAACTAAAAGGCCTAGCCCAAGCTTGTGCCAGCATGACAATGCGCTTGTGCACAAAGAGAGGTCCATGAAGGCATTATTTGCCGAGGTTGGAGTGGAAAAACCCAAGTGTCCTGCACAGAGCCCTGACCTCAACCCCACTGAACACCTTTGGGATGAACTGGAAGGCTGACTGCGCCACAGGCCTCCTTGCCAAACATCGTTGCCTTACCTCAGTAATGCTCTTGTTAATGGGTAAATTCCCACAGCCACATTCCAAAATATAATGAAAAGCCTTCCCAGAAGAGTGGAGGATATTGTAAGAGCAAACAGGGGGACTAAATCCTGAATGGGATGTTCAACAAGCAAATTATAGGTGTAGTGGTCAGGTGTCCACAGACTTTTGGCCACATAGTGTATGTTAGAAGCTATATATTCTTCTTTGTTCAAAAGAACTGATCTGCAAGTGTAATCATATTTAACACCATATAAATGTTAGTTATGTTCTTGGTGTGACTGCAGAGTGCTTAAGATCACCTGAAGAGATGTAGTAGAATGGGTTTTTCTGTCTTGTATGAGGTATTGCTGTTGAATAGTATTATTTGTGGCTGACTTACTATTGCTCGTGTGTTTCTTTAATAGGCCTAAGCAGTTTCCAGCAGAGTGTGGCCATGGACCGAATCCAGAGGATCGTAGGAGTGCTGCAGAAGCCACACATCGGGTAAATTACTAAACAGAAAAAGCTGTACATATGCCAGAAGGACCAGTAGGGTCCTGGTCACACTGTTCATCATCAGCATAACAGAAAAGATACACAGCCAATAACGGTCACACCATGAAAGCATCACCAAAGCAGTTGAAGAGGAATGAAGCTAATTAGAATAAACAGTTTTCTATTGTGTAAAATTGGTATTTTGTATGAGTTAAATGTCATCAGTACACTAAATAAAGGCTAAAATGAATGACAGTTTTATTGTACATTGGACATTTAGGCAGAAATTCATTGCTGACTAGTGACACATACTATCTGTCCTAGAGATTGTTGCCGCCAACATGCAAACCAGCAACAGCTTCCTCCTGTGTGAAGCATACATCCAAAGCTAATTTATGGTCCAAGCTCTTGTAAAACTTTGCCAAAATGCAACTTAACATGACTTACAGATATTCTCGGATGCAGACCATCTGACGCAGTGATTGCAATTGAAATGAATGTCATTTTACATGCAAAGAATTTATACATAGTTTTAAAAAGTGAAAATTCAGGTCAGATGTGCCAAGTCCTAATATAGAAAGAACTGGAAGAACTGGAAAAACAGTCCTAAGGGATGACTGCACACAGGCCGGAAGATATTACTGTGTAATACAGTGCAGTCAGGAAAATTGCTGTTTTCAGTTTTTACTCTTGTAACAATACTGGTGATTCCAGAAACAGATCATGTAGAATTAAAAAAAGGGGAAAATAAATTACCCAAAAATGTCATAATTGAAATTGAAAAATGTTCCTTGAAGTGCAGTTTTTGATGCTTAATGATGTCAATTTTCCCTTCAAAGGTACATTAGGGGCCTTAGGATGAAAGACCACAGCGACAAGCACTTGTACCCTCAAATGTACCTTATTTGCTTTAAAAAAAAAAAAAAAAAAAAAAAAAAAAAATTTAATTCTTGGAAAATGTGTTCACTGCTTCATATATTGTTGCACTCTTGGTTTTACTCTCCCTTTTTTCCAGAGAGAAGTATTTGCCCACTCTGCTGCAGGTGGAGATGATGCTAAAGCTCTGGTTTCCTCAAGTGAGCCTTCAGCCTACAGGAACAAGAGTATCTAGACAGCTTTCGGGACAGGGCCCATCCAGCAGCAGCAGCACACCTCCGCACAAGCAGAAAGACCAACTGCACATTCCGGTTAAGGTCCGCATGCACACACGCACACACACGCACACACACACACCAAACATTATTGTAATGTGTTGAAGTACCCCTGAGCTCTCATCCTTGTGAGTTAAGATGGCAGCACGCATGGACGCATCGACCTCTTCGGGACACTAAAACTGTGCGTTTCTTTTGTTTCCTCTGCTCTCTTTGTTCATAAACGAACCATCAAAATGGCTACATACAGCATGGAAACCTTGTATAACTTCGGCAAGAGTTGCAGTTTGCTACACGATAAACCGGCTTCAGCACTGATAGTGAAGCTAGCCAAGCACGGCTTTCAGTGACCAGCAGGCCCTGGGTTCACGGCCTCACCTGAGCAAACACACTGGACAAGTGGACAGCACAAGCGGTGCGCGTGGAAACAAACGCGGCAGCGAGGTGGCACCCAGGCCAGGCTATAGGATAATCCCACCAAACCAGTTGTCCCGTCACTATTTTTATCCAATATTAGGTCACTGGACAATAAAATGGATTTACTAAGACTCAGACTGAAGGGAAATAAGGGAATGTCATAACAACATTCCAGACTCTGCTGTTTAAATGGACTGGCTCATATCTTTACACACAGACAGAACCTCCATGTCCTGTGTGTATGTGAACACAGGTTGGTGCACGAACACTCAGATCATTAATAGTTACTGTTCTACAAACGTGGAATATTTATTGATCAAGTGTCAACCACGCTTCCTGCCGAGTGAGTTTACCGTCATCGTTATCACGGCTGTGTACATCCTGCCGAGAGCGAACGTAAAGGACGCACAGGGAGAGTTACACAATGCTATCAAGCTGCACTCAAAACAGCCACCCCGAAGGCTTGGCATTTCAATCAAGTGAATCTCTGGTACAATCCAAAGTTTCACCAGCACACAACTGTACCTATTAGGGGGGAGAATGTACTGGACCATGTTTACACTAAAATGTGTGGTGCCTACAAAGCCATTCCCTGCCCCCACCTCGACTATTCAGATCACATCTCTGTGCTGCTAATCCTCTCATACAAACCGGTGCAGAAATGTACCGGCCACAAAGATCGACCACAAAACCGACCACAAAGATCATCAAGGTTTGGCCAGAGGGGGCAAGCTCAGCTCTTCAAGACTGTTTTGACTATATCAAATGTGTTCAAGGAGGCTGCTACACACAGCAGACACTCTGCCCTAGAGGAATATATGCAGCATCTGTCGCTGGATTCATCAGTAAGCGTGTGGATGATGATGTACTCACTAGGACGATCACTATGGTCCCATATGACAGAGTGGCACTCTCTTAATACTTATCCTATAATACTTTCACTTAATACTTATACAATGTTCATACATTACACCACTGTGGAATTTCGTTTGTTTTTTAGCTGTATGTATCACCATCTCCCCACTGCTGCTACACTTTATATATATTTCCTATTTATCTGGCTTGTTTAATTTTGTTTGATTCTGTGTACCTCATGGTATTATTGTCTGCATTTATTGACTGTATTATTTACTATTGTCTTTCAGTCCTCGTCAATGTCTACTACATGTTGCACAGTAGTTTCCTGAAGGAACTGTGTTTTGTTTTTGTCCATTGCAATGTGATGTGCTAAAAATGACAAAAAAAGCTGACTTTGACTTTGAACCTATATTTAAAAATAGTCAGTGTAGAAGAATGCATTGTTTTTCGCATTTTATCAGTGATTTATTTAACGGTAGGCAGAAATCACAATATTTTTTTTTGTTTGTTTGTTTGTTTTTTATTACTAACATTCACCAAGTTGGATTTTGTACCCAAAATCAGCTATCCTCAACTCTGACATGATCGGTCCAAAGCTGTGAAGCTTATTAAGCGACATCACAAACTGAGCTCATATGTCATTCCCTTTGAATCAGTTTTATTGCAAAAGTACTGAAGATGTCTCTGCTTAAAAAGGAAAACATGAAATAGGACACAAACAGTAATCTAAATAATCAGAATAATCAGAAGAGGCTAACCATTCAAATGCTCAAGATGACTTTAAGGTTTTTGTTAACCATCAGTCTCTCTCTCTCCAGAAGCGAAGACTAAGCTGGTCAGACGCAGACTCTGCTCCTACTCCAAAAGGTCAGAAGAAAGAAGAACAAAGCCACTGTTTGTCTGTTAGCTCTGTGCCAGCATCCCACATAGACCAATCTGACAAGATCACCGAGGAAAAATCAGGACCCAAGGGCCTCCATTGGGCTGAGCCAGGCCTGACATGGGTCCATGTCGCCCCAATCCTTTCTCCACCCAAGTCTTGTCCCTCTCTCAATGTGAGAGAAGGTGGAGACAAAGACATCAGAAATGGTTACTTTGTACTTACACCTCCTCCTCCGGGCAGCAGGGGCAGTCCGGCAACGCAGGACAACTCCATCTCCTCGACTACGCCCTGCTCCGAGCCAGTGACCTACCAAGTGCAGCCAGAGATGGTGACTCAGACAGAGGGCCGGAGTCAGTCTCCTCCAATCACAGAGGAGCTTTCAAGCTTATTACAAACGTAATGTGTCAGAAGCAAACACAGACAACAGAGAGACTTGTTTGGAAAACTTTTGAGGTATTTTTTTTAATGGTGATTCTTTTTTTAATTAATATTTTTATGAACATTTGGGCAGTGTAGCTTTTGCAATTTTGTGCTTTGAAAATTATAATCAAACGGCAGTGGAGGCCCATAAATATCAGCAGTAGTGTGACTTGCTGATTCAGCAGATTCAGCTGATCCTGTGTGTGTGTGTGCGTGTGTATGTGTGTGTGCGCGCGTGTGTATGTGTGTGTCCTTTTAGGACTTGGCTGTAGGCATGTGTCGCTATTACGTTACCTCATACCAACATTTCATCATGGTGGATGAAATCTTCAAATATTCAATAACAAAATTATTTTGTTATTTAGAAACAAAAATTAAGTAGCAGTGTTTATTAGGACATCAGAAATAAGAAGACCCATGCCCACAAATACACAGGACCCCACTTTTCCTGTCTGTAAAATGTAGGTTTCCTTATTTCAGATGGGAAATCATAAGAGGGAATGACAAAGGCAAAAAAATTTCCAATGACTACATAGAGTAGCAGTATTAGGAAATGTAGGCCCATGCAGGCTCAACTAACAAACAGTTATTCCAGTTATAACAAACTGCAAGAGGAGGCAGTTGTAATAAATTAGGTTGATTTTAATGCAGTTAAGAAGTAACATTGCTGGATAACCTTCTTTCGCTAGCTGCTCAGGGTCCAATGCATACATACGTACATAATGAGAAAAGCCTGGAAAGTCAGAATGTAAAGTTTAATTTAACAGCAGAAGAAGTAGCTGATCACATTGAGAGCTGATGTCGTACTAACAAGCGGCATTTATCAAGCAGAATATGAAAAAAATTATTTGTAAATTATTCCCATGAGAATTTGCACATGAAATGCAGTGAATGAAAATCCAATTCATTCAGAAAAAAAGTTTGTGTCCTATGAGAGCTCCAGTTCATTTGCATGCAAGGAGACTCTCTACTGTGAACCTTGATTGATAGTAATGGAATGAATTACTGAATTTTTATATAGCAGTTACATTATTAGGGTTAAACAACATATTCATTTCAATTATAGACACAAATTTTGTCTTTCACATTAATGCCTTGAAAGGAAGCAATCCTAAACAAATCTATAAATTAAGACAAATAAGGTTAGCCATTCAATTAGGACAAATTAAATGGCCCCCTATAAAAGGAGGAAAGGTTAGTATGTGTTTGTGGTAGCCGACACAATGAAATAGCTGAGCGCATGCTGAGTTTAGTACAGGGGTTCCTAAACTAACTCACTTTGAAATGTCAAAGACTGATTTTCTATGATAATATTTTGAGATGTTACTGGGAGACACATTCATACAAGGCGCATTTCAGTTACTAGTTATTTTAGTATTTTTCATTATAATGGCATGCTGCAGTAGCATAGTTTTGTAATAAAAATGGATCAATTTCCCTGGCCATCAACATCTGTTAAATATACTAAACAGACTGCATACTTATATACTATTCTAGTCCGTAATTGAATACTAACACTGTTGATGTTTGAATTTTAAAAACCTCTCATGTCGCCTTCAAACGGATTTGCCTACTGGATTTTCTGACAGCAGCAGGAAGTTTTAAATAGAGACAGAGCTTGTCGGTGTGTTTAACGTCACTGTGCGTAAAATCGCTAACCATTTTATAGTTTGGTTTGAAAACCTGTTCAACAGGAATGTTTTGGCTCTGACATGACATCTAGTGAATGTCACTTTTACATCTTCCAGATGTACAAAAGATACACAAAGACTATTTGAACAATGCACCTTGCATTGCCGCTGCGTCTGCAAGAATACACCTAATCACAGAATAACACAAATAACCACAAAATAACACACTTCCCACTAGACTGGCAAATCGGTGCAAGGAATGTTCCTTTGTTTTTTAGTCACCTACCTTACACCTACACTATGTTACTAACATAATAAATATGTTCAAATGTTACAGTAGTCCTATATTATAAATCTGGAGTAAACAAAAAAAATATATATATATATATATATATATATATATATATATATATATATATATATATATCACAGAAAATTCATAATGTCCATTATGGGGTCATTTGGGAACCTCTGTTTAGGAGGTGCTCTTTCACTGTTTAGTTGTCATTTTGTTTACAGCTCTCTCAGCTTTTTGCCTTTTGTGGTGTTTTGTGGGTGTCACTGAATGTAAATTCTACATATGTAAAATGTTACCCTTAGGGTCTTTCGCTATGAGGAAGTCATCAAACCAAATGCTGTGTAAGCAGGACTATTATGAAATTTTCGATTAGGTAAAAAAAGGGAGAAAAGAAAGGATCAGGCCAAGAGTTGGCATATGAAGCAAATGTTGTGCAAAAGGGATTATTAAGAAATGAGAAAGGATTCACAAAAAAGGATAAAAGCTGCAATAAGTGAGGAAGGGATTTAGAGGCCCAATAAAGGAAGGAAGAGTTGTCGTGATACAGAAAGGGCTAGGGCAAAGTCATATGCTGCATTCAAATAGAGGTCATAATTCCTGACATCCAACCAGGAAAAAACAATGGAAACAACTCAGAATTCCTACTTGTGACCTCGGGATAGTCTTCTCAACTACAGTTCAGCAAGTGATGTCAAATCAATGGCTGCGCACAGCATCAGCAATAAACAAAGTAGCACTTCTGACCTCTAAATGAGTTGTGCTGTATATACATGTATTTGCTTTAGATCTAACAACATGCAGACATATTCGCTTCTTAAATCTATAACATTGACAATTTTTTGTAGAGGAAAATATACATCACTCATCACAGTTAGCTGGTTAGCTTGTTGCTAACAAAAGACGAACATGGAGGCATGCATGGTTTTTCCCCACTTTGTAGATTGAATGCCCAGAGGTCGAAGATGGCATCATTCCAAGCTCAGACTTCACACTTCAGAGCTAAGTCGAATGCATCAATAGGTCTCATCTTGAAGCAAATGTTATGCACACAGAAGAATAAGTAAGAATAAGTGCAGTAGGTAGGGGTATGATACGGTTCTGGAAACCCAAGGTCAATGGGGTGAAAGGTCGAGTCAGGAGAACCAACATGGAGCAAATGGTGTGAAAAAGGGATCTGGTTTTCTCAAACCAGTCCCTGATGTTCTGTATCTCTGATGTTGATGATCCTTCAGGCAGCACACTAATAGCAGGCCTTCAGTGGTCTTGGATCTTGACGGTTGGTTTAGGGGCATTGAGGGCAAAAAATAGACCATTTGGGAAACACTGGAATAAATGGAGAGAAAAGAGAGGAATGATTGTACAGTTTCTGTATGTAGACAGCTAGAGGTAAGGGCAGGGTCAAAGGTCAGATCAGGTTTTCCATGTTCAAGCAAAGATTGAAGGAAAAAGAGATAAGTATAAATGGGGCAATAAGCTAGAAGGAGAAAAGGAAATCCAAGAGCAGTGGGGTGAGATTTCCACTATGATACAAATGGTGTGCAAATAGGATTATAAAAAAGAAACAGAAGAAGAAGCATTAAAAAAAATGCAAAAGGCCATTGTTTCTCAAATAAGTTCATGGGCACTCCAGCACACCTGTAGCAGATATTCAGTGGTTTTGAATTTTTGTTTTAAATGTGTTGGGACCTCCAATCATTTTTTTCCCCAAGAATCCTTTTGGTGAAATACTGCAGTATGCAAAAAGGGAGGAATGATTATTTAAGATGACAGCAAGACTAAAAGAAATGAAGGGTTGTACAGAGAGCTTGTGGTCTCCAGCAGCTCTTGAAGGCCAGCCCATATTCTTTATTTATTCATATGGTCATTAATGCTTTTTTACCTTAGTTTGGTTATTTATTTATGTGGCCCCTGATGGGGTTTTTTTGGGGGGGGGGGGGGGGGGGGTCTTGTACAGGTTTTTTGCAGAGGCTGACATTGTAGTGATATTAGTGTCTATATTAATGGAAAGAAAGCAAGGGAAACCTGTGCCTTTTCATAAAATAGGATATGTGCGTGCAATTTTTGATTGTGTTTTTTATTGCACCTAGGACATGCTTACTCCTACACACACCTGTTTCAGATGTCTGAGTCCACTAGAACTGTTTCAGCTTGATTTCATAAGTTATTTCTCAAACAAGAATCTATTATTCTTCACTAATGTAATACAAACAGGGATGGTAACAACGTATAGAGGACAGAGCCAATCCACCAACGGCACGAAATTCAGGATTCCCGATTCGAGACAGCAGACCCAGTCTCCATTTTTTAAATTTATTTATTTATTTTAAATTTTAATCCCTTTATGGAGCCTTTCCTTTGTCCTTGTGCAAATTTTTTAATAATTGTGTATAATTGTCTGCAAAAACAGTGTTGTCTGTGTTGATTATCATGGCATGTCGTATAACTGATAATTTACATGAGCCTAGTTGGAAGTATACCAAAGCGTACAACAAAGCAGAAATTTGAAAAATTGAAGCAACAATATACTCAAATGTATTTCTATTACTTATAAGCTAAATACAGATCTCTCTTAGTTTTTAATGATGCTTTCTTAAATTCTTCAATATTTACCAATTAGAGCATTTGAATAATTTATGGAATAAAAGCAGTTATTGGTAGTGGACTCTGAATTCACAGCATTGTATTGGTTTGAATGATGCAAAAATCGATGTGCTGCTACAGTCTTTGAAAAAAGATTTGTAATGCTTCTTAATGCAACCTATCTTCTCTGCTCTTTTTTTTTTTTTTTTTTTTTTTTTTTTTCTTTTAAACTTAATACATGATATGACGTTTTTAAACACAATAATGGTTTTGTAACAAATTATTGCACTTCTCATCTTTGTGTTTTCTCTTCTCCACAGTCCAGCTAATTTTGTCCTGTCTTTCTGCTATCTCTGTATTTTTATTGTTCTTTCTACTTTTTTCAATTTTAATAAACAATCCATTTGGAAATAATGTTTGCTAATATACGCTGTGTGATTCAGAGTGGATTGTGTATGTGAGGTTTTGTGTGTTTGTGCAATTTCCATTTAAACACCAGCCTCATGGGGACTAAAGACAGTGTGGGGACAAGTCCTGCTTCTGATAAGGAACATGTAATGAAACATATACAGGAAAGATTGGAGAGGAGCTAAAACATGTATGTGCGAAGTACGTTTCTAACATAATTTCTGCACAACTAATACACACAATACATCATATCTTCAAAAAAATTTCACTTGCCTGTGAATTTAAAATTAAAAGTAGCCTGCCCCCATTTCTCACACAAAAAATAATATGCATAGCAACTCATATCGATAGGTCTCTTTTGTTTGGTTGAGAATAAAGGTAGAGATAATCAGCTGTGTTAACAGTAAAGGTATTCGTATAATTATCTGAACTAACAAGTGCATGGTATGGAGTTGTTGGTGTGCAAGAGTTGTGCATGTGACAGTTATTTTATTTTATCTTTTATGTAAGCTTCACTGAATGCAAATAATAAGTAATGTAGGTCTAATACAATTCAGTTCAATTCAATTCAATTTTATTTGATAGCGCTTTTAACAATGGACATTGTCACAAAGCAGCTTTATAGAAATAAATACATTCAAATTAAATTAAATCAAAATAAATTGTAAATATGTGAATTTATTCCTATTGAGCAAGCCAGAGGCAACAGTGGCAAGGAAAACCTCCCTGAGACGATATGAGGAAGAAACCTTGAGAGGAACCAGGCTCAAAAGGGAACCCATCCTCATCTGGGTGATAACGGATACTGCAATTATAAATAAATCCCTTCTATAACTGTGTACTACTTGGACAAATAGTGCAATTGTGCAACCAGTAAATTCATTACAGTTTTCACATGAAGCCTGGTTTGTTGAACCTATCCACTGTTCACTGATGGAGACCTGAGTGCAAAACAACTCGTGGCAACCGCAGCCCCAAAACCACCACAGCAATCGCAGTCCCAAGCCATCACAGAACAACTCCCCATGTGAGATCCCCAAGCCATCTCCATGGCCCCCAACCAGCACCATCCCCAGCAATCCCAATGATCTTCAGGCCGTCCACGTGGAGCCACCCCCAGCAGCAGCGAACGATCTCCAAATGGTGAGAATTCCAACCAGAAGTAGGGAATCAGGATGGATCAGGCAGGTCTGGAGAGCAGAAGGGGTCAGGATCACTGGTTTCTCAAGAGCTGCATGTGTAGCTCAACAGAGAAAGAGACAGAGAGAGAGAGGGAGAGATTGTTAGGTCAGCTTGTCCCATAATGGACAATGTACTTTGCGTGCAGAGTGCAAGCAGGGACTCCTGCAAGGCTAGCTATGACAGCATAACTAAAAGGGAACTCCAGAAGGTGACACAGACATGAGGGCACCCTGGGACATTAAGCGGCCAGCCACTCCACTGTTAACAAACCTGAGTGAACACGAGAGTTTGGGGGGCGACACCATCCAAACATCCCAGTTCACCACAGCACTCTATGCCTTTGAACCCTCCAGATCTGCTCCTTTACCTAAGAAAAAAATATTCACAAAGGGCTTGACTAAACAACTATGTTTTCAGCCTAGACTTAAACACTGAGACTGTGTCTGAGCCCCGAACACTAATTGGAAGGCTGTTCCATAACTGTGGGGCTTTGTAAGAGAAAGGTACCAACGAGGTACCAACAAATAGCCTGCACCTTTTGAAGACTGATGCCAATCCATCCGGGCACTCAGTAGGGCAGTGGGTAGGTTGGCTTCATCCCAGTTGCAGATTTTCAAGTCTCTAGACTAGGATTTTGGCTCATGTGGTGAAAGGCAATATGTATCCCATTGGGTCATACTGCTGGTTTGTGTTCTGAAAATACTGCTCACGGTAGTCTGATGCATGACTAGAGGGCAGAATTTGCAGTGGAGTGTAGCTTCAGACATAAGGTCATTTCTTGAGGTTCTGCTGGAGTTTAGGAAAGCCATTTCTCACTGCTCGCAGATTTAGCTTACTTAGGTAGATGCCTGATCACTTCTAGGGAACTGCTGACCCACTGGTGACACAAGACCTATCAAGGCTAATGTAAGTAAGTCAGTGGTTGTGGCAGGGGGTGGTTGAGCACAGGATTGTGAATGGACAGCTGAGTCGGGGGCAAAATGAGTAGTAATGAATGGGCGTACAGCTGTTTGTGATTAGCAGTGAGGCGTGCCCTATTTATATGCTCTGTTTTAGCAAGGAGAGGCTGAAAAGCCAAACAAGATAGCTGGTGCTGAACTGATGAAAACCAGTGATGATGACTACAGTGTACTACTAAGCCTGTGTGTGTGAGAGAGCGTGATTTCTTTTGTTTATTTTGACTGTGCCATGCCAGAAGCACCAAGAAAAAAGTCAAATAAATACAGCACTGCAAGGTCTGCTTTCTGTCTCCTCAATTCCTTCATAACTTCAAGGAGTCACAGCCATCTTACAATAAGCCAACCTCCTAGGCTTCCAATTCAGTTATGGAGAAATAGAATCCTATGGGAGGAATATGGGGGAATAGCATTGGTTTTTCAGCCAAAACAAGCTAAAATTTTCTGCCAGGTTTACAAACATTATTCCTCTCTTCGTACTTGTGTGCTTATGTTGGACACCTTCTGAAATTCAAAGTGCATTCCTGACACAGCTCATTTGCATTTAGTGATGTCCACAGTAGCATCGCGTGTATTTGTGCAAGTTACTTCTTACTGTTAACGTAAGCGAAACAGCCAACTTCATTGGATGTCCGGCTCTCTGCGAGCTATGAAGCTGACTGAACTGCATCAGGAAGCGTATCCACAGACAGATCAACCTGCACGTATGCATAAATACATACTCAAACACACTGCATTGCCATTCACCTAGAGCAGAGTCACCACTGAACAAACTCCACACACAAGATCGGTCATAGGCATGTGAGTTCATGCTTGCAAAATAGGGCAGATAGCACTATGATAGCATTATGCTGGTATGCTGTTGAGTTTGAAAAGGTGTGGAGGTTGGCATCACGTGCCTCGGAGGAAGCACATGCTAACCCCACCCTCCCAGGTTGCTAGATGTCAGGTGATAGGGGAGAGTTAACTAGACTGTGGGAATCGGCAAGACCAAATTGGGGAGAAAATGGGGGAACCGCCCAATCAAATTTTTTGTGACTTAGTGCACATGCATTTTGTAATGGGGATCTTTGCAGGTTTTTTTTTTAGTTGGAATGTATGGTTTTTACCATAGGCACTCTGCCTTGCTAGCTTTTTCTCTCATCTTCTATCTTCATTATAACCTGCCCTGGTCTTCACCAAACCTATTACCAAAGAGCAAAGGGAAGTCCTTCAAGGTCTTATTGTCACAGCTTGTTGTACAAAAATGTGTGCATTTATAACTGAGACATCTACAAGGTGCCATAAGAGCCTGTAACACCATTTTCTGCCTTCGTGGCTGGTAGCATACAGTGATTTAAGCATGTCTGCCTGGTCCAAACAGCCCATGTGCATGATGTAGTCAGCAACAGATTTTGGGCATGGCATCTGAATTTGCATTCCATCCTTCTTTTTCCTTGTGACCTCAGTGAAGGATGCAGGAATATGGATGGTTGACAGGGGAGTTACAGCATATTTATCTTCACACCTGACAAAGGAAATTCTATCAGAAATCACAGTGAAGTCCGACTGTCTCCTCTGGAGGTCCTTTTTGGTTTTCATGGCTGGCTGGTGCTTTCTATGGGGCTTTAGGCTAAAGATCATGTTTAAACTGATTGTCGTCCCCTCGCTGTTTTTTAGGGAGTGCATATAATTTGCACAACATACTCTTTTGTCAGTTTGTCATTTTCCCTGTTATTTTTCCTTTGGTACATATATGTTTATCTATGTTTATCTGACTTCTTGAAGGAGTTGTGGTTTCTATGTCTATCATTTTCATTGTTTCATTATATGTAAATATATATATATATATATATATATATATATATGTTACATATTTTTTAATTAGGATTGTGTCTCTTAATCCTATTGGAGGAATCCTAATTTATATATATACCAGACCTATTGGAGGAGGCATTGGTTCTACGTTTATCTGACTTTTTGTAGGAGGTGTGGCTTCTATGTCTATCATTTTCTAGTGGAGGTGTGTGTCTTCTTGTCTTTCAGGCAGATTAAAGGACCTGTAGCTTCTGCATCTATCAGTCTTAATGGAAAAGGTGTGGCTTCTGTCTCTATCAGTCTCCATTGTAGAGCTTCTGTTTCTATTGTCACTTGAGGCACAGGAGGTGTGGCTTCTGTAGCTATCAGTCTTCCTGGAGGAAGCATGACTTCTGTGACTCAATCAGTCCATTTTGAGGAGTTGTTTCAGTTTATCAGTCCTAATGAAACAGGTGTGGCTTTTTTTTAATCTATCAGTCCTTTTGGAGGAGATGGCTTCTATGTCTTTCTGTCCTATTAGAGGAGGCATGGCTTCTATGTCTATCTGTCTCAATTGGAGCAGAGAGGTGTACCATAAAGTAGAATTAGTGTGCTAAATTTGGGTTAGACTCTGGTTTATTTGTGCCATAAAAATAGGTCTCTTTTCAGTTGGGTAGACCACTGTGGTAAGTTACTATATGTAGTTAATCTGCTCTAGGCTTTTTTGTTTGAGTTTTACTGAAATAGGCATGACTTTCTATTAAAAAATGCATAGATTTTGTATCAAGAACTCTGAATGGTAGAGGCTTGGCTTCTGTGTGTGTCTGTTCTGTTTGTTGAAGCATGGTTTCTATCAATCTTAATGGAGGTTGTTTGGTTTCTGTGTACGTCAGTCCCATTTTCCAAAGCATAGCCTCGGGGTCTATTGGTCCTGTTAGAGGAGGCGTGGCTTCTTTGCCTATCAGTCCTATTGGAACAGGTGTAGCTTTGTTTGCATGTCTATTGGACGTTCTATTGGAGGAGACATGAGTTACTAGAATAGGCATGACTTCTTTGTGCTGAAGCATACCGTTCTGGTGTCAAAGCTTTGCTGCGGGGCATTCTTCAGGTCAGTGGAAATAACAGGTTATCGCTTCTCAGGCGTTTGGCTAAGATCAAGTGTACGATCTGTTCTTATCAGTTTAATATCTGATACGTCCTCCATTCAAGGACTTTATAGTAAACCGATTTTTAGAGCAGGGAGCTGGAAGAGGGGCTTGCTCCGTCTTCTCCACGCATCGACATGCTAATGCAGTACCTCCGGGAACGGTACACCTTTTCAAAATATTAAAAATGAGTAAGTGACTGAAAAAATAAATAAATAGCCAGCTGAGAGCCTTGCTTTTTGTCCACATCCCTGGCTGGCAAGTCAACTGCAACCTCCCATTGTCTACCTTGGTTCTTTCTCTGGGAACACCGCAAAGACCAGAACAATAGGAACAGCTAGAGTGAAGTACGAGACAGAATTGATGCTGAAAAACTAGTCCATGCATTTATCACGTCCAGATTAGATTACTGTAATGCTTTACTATCTGGATGTTCGTCTAGATGCATAAATAAGCTTCAGATAGTTCAGAACGCAGCAGCAAGGGTCCTTACTAGGACTAGGAAGTATGAGCATATCACGCGAGTCTTATCTACATTACACTGGCTCCCAGTAAGATTCCGCATCGATTTTAAAATATTACTCCTAACCTATAAAGCATTAAACGGTCTCGCTCTGCAGTATTTAAGCGATATGTTAGTACCTTACGTTCCGCCGCGCCTACTTCGCTTTAAGGATGCAGGCTGTCTATCAGTACCACGCATTGCCAAAACCACGGCAGGGGGCAGAGCTGTCTCTTACCAAGCCCCAAAATTATGGAATAGCCTCCCAGTTAATGTACGTGAAGCAGACACGGTCTCAGTGTTTAAGTCGAGGTTGAAGACTTATTTATTTAACCTAGCATTTAGCGACTAGTGTTTTTATCAAAGGAGTAGATCTGGGGGACTCGTGGATGTTGAGTTTTTTCTCCACACGGTGACTGTGAATGTACCTAACCACTTTCCTTCTCCTTCTGCAGAGCTACACTCCTGAGCTACGGGTGATCCAGACCCCCCTACGCTCTGGACCAGATGAGCATCACTCCTGAGCTGCTGGTAATCCAGACCTCCCCCCCCTTCACTCTGGACCTGTCCACCGGCAATGCTTGATACTGCCACGAAAACGCTTCAGCTGTTTTCCATGGACTACACCAACACACATTGTACTCACACACACGCACACTACAGTGTAAACCCATATGAGGATGGGTTCTCTGTTGAGTCTGGTTCCTCTCAAGGTTTCTTCCTATCACCATCTCAGGGAGTTTTTCCTTGCCACGATCGCCCTGCTTGCTCATCAGAAACGGCACACACACACACTTCACTTTACTTTTGTTTGTGTAAAGCTGCTTTGAGACAATGACCTTTGTAAAAAAGTGCTATACAAATAAAAATTGAATTGAACTCCAGACCCACAGCCAGTTCCAACATGGCTTAAACAGTCAGTGAGCAAGTGCATGAATGGTAAAGAATGGGAAAGAATAGCAATGAATTGGAACGAATGGCTATCTCTATAAGTGACTGGGAACTAGTAATCTGGCTCAGGGTAAGGTACCTTGAGCACCCTGCCTCCACCCTGATATCTTTTATAGCTCCTGCCAAAGAAAAAAGGCAAAGTACCCTATGGTACTTTAAAAAAAAAAAAAAAAAAAAAAAAAACAGATGTAAATTGTAATTGGTTCAGCACTGCTCAGTGGAAAAAGGAGGGGGCAAAATAGGTCTTAATGCAATCTGTAGCCCATATCTGACTCTAAACAAATCCTACATCTATAGCTGCTGCTCTGCCTTTTTGCAATAGCTATCAAAGCCATCAAGGTGTACGAGGTCGGCACAAGCCACCTCACCCTGGGCCAGCTTTCTAGCTTTCCAAAAGAGTTTCGGAGGCCTGGGCCTTCTTGTTTTGTAGCTCAGGTTTCTCTTTATTCACACGTAAATCTTTCACCTTTTACTAAAGATTTCTGTGGGGTGGAATGTTGATGAGTTCTACTTATTTATCTAGGCTGTCCTGTTGCAAAGCTGGCCGTTTCGTGGTTTGGCCTAAGAGATGGCCAAGGCTCTGTTGGGGATGGAGTCTAAGTGAGGGAATCTATGAATAAATAAATAATTAAACAGGTAAGAGCCTTACTTTTTTCCCCCACGTCCAAGGCTGGCAAATCAACCGCTACCACCCATTGTCTACATTGGTTCTTTCTCTAGGAACACCGCAAAGACCAGAACAATAGGGACGGCTAGAGTGAAGTACAAGACAGAACACCAGACCCACAGCTAGTTCCAACATGGCTTAAACAGTCAGTGACTGAGTGAATGAATGAATGGGAACGAATGGCTATCTCTATAAGTGATTAGGAGCTAGTAATCTGGCTCAGGGCAAAGACCAGAACAATAGGAACAGCTAGAGTGAAGTAAGTGACAGAACTCCAGACCCACAGCCAGTTCCAACACGGCTTAAACAGTCAGTCAGTCAGTGACTGAGTGAATAAATGAATGAATGGGGACGAATGGCTATCTCTATAAGTGATTGGGAACTAGTAATCTGGCTCAGGGTAAGGTACCTTGAGCACCCTGCCTCCACCCTGATATCTTTTATAGCTCCTGCCAAAGAAAAAAGGCAAAGTACCCTATGGTACTTTAAAAAAAAAAAAAAAAAAAAAAAAAACAGATGTAAATTGTAATTGGTTCAGCACTGCTCAGTGGAAAAAGGAGGGGGCAAAATAGGTCTTAATGCAATCTGTAGCCCATATCTGACTCTAAACAAATCCTACATCTATAGCTGCTGCTCTGCCTTTTTGCAATAGCTATCAAAGCCATCAAGGTGTACGAGGTCGGCACAAGCCACCTCACCCTGGGCCAGCTTTCTAGCTTTCCAAAAGAGTTTCGGAGGCCTGGGCCTTCTTGGATTGCAGCTCAGGTTTCTCTTTATTCACACGTAAATCTTTCACCTTTTGCTAAAGATTTCTGTGGGGTGGAATGTTGATGAGTTCTACTTATTTATCTGGGCTGTCCTGTTGCAAAGC
Source organism: Pangasianodon hypophthalmus (assembly GCF_027358585.1). NCBI lineage: Eukaryota > Metazoa > Chordata > Actinopteri > Siluriformes > Pangasiidae > Pangasianodon > Pangasianodon hypophthalmus. The sequence goes on from NC_069710.1 coordinate 9,838,483, forward strand.
TGGCCTAAGAGATGGCCAAGGCTCTGTTGGGGATGGAGTCTAAGTGGGGGAATCTATGAATAAATAAATAATTAAACAGGTAAGAGCCTTACTTTTTTTCCCCCACGTCCAAGGCTGGCAAATCAACCGCTACCACCCATTGTCTACATTGGTTCTTTCTCTAGGAACACCGCAAAGACCAGAACAATAGGAACAGCTAGAGTGAAGTAAGTGACAGAACTCCAGACCCACAGCCAGTTCCAACATGGCTTAAACAGTCAGTCAGTCAGTGATTGAGTGAATGAATGAATGAATGGGAACGAATGGCTATCTCTATAAGTGATTGGGAGCTAGTAATCTGGCTCAGGGCAAAGACCAGAACAATAGGAACAGCTAGAGTGAAGTAAGTGACAGAACTCCAGACCCACAGCCAGTTCCAACATGGCTTAAACAATCAGTCAGTCAGTGATTGAGTGAATGAATGAATGAATGGGAACGAATGGCTATCTCTGTAAGTGATTGGGAGCTAGTAATCTGGCTCAGGGCAAAGACCAGAACAATAGGAACAGCTAGAGTGAAGTAAGTGACAGAACTCCAGACCCACAGCCAGTTCCAACATGGCTTAAACAGTCAGTCAGTCAGTGACTGAGTGAATGAATGAATGAATGAATGGGAACGAATGGCTATCTCTATAAGTGATTGGGAACTAGTAATCTGGCTCAGGGTAAGGTACCTTGAGCACCCTGCCTCCACCCTGATATCTTTTATAGCTCCTGCCAAAGAAAAAAGGCAAAGCACCCTATGGTTCTTTCTCTAGGAACACCGCAAAGACCAGAACAATAGGAACAGCTAGAGTGAAGTAAGTGACAGAACTCCAGACCCACAGCCAGTTCCAACACGGCTTAAACAGTCAGTCAGTCAGTGACTGAGTGAATAAATGAATGAATGGGAACGAATGGCTATCTCTATAAGTGACTGGGAACTAGTAATCTGGCTCAGGGTAAGGTACCTTGAGCACCCTGCCTCCACCCTGATATCTTTTATAGCTCCTGCCAATGAAAAAAGGCAAAGTACCCTATGGTGCTTTAAAAAAAAAAAAAAAAAAAAAAAAACAGATGTAAATTGTAATTGGTTCAGCACTGCTCAGTGGAAAAAGGAGGGGGCAAAATAGGTCTTAATGCAATCTGTAGCCCATATCTGACTCTAAACAAATCCTACATCTATAGCTGCTGCTCTGCCTTTTTGCAATAGCTATCAAAGCCATCAAGGTGTACGAGGTCGGCACAAGCCACCTCACCCTGGGCCAGCTTTCTAGCTTTCCAAAAGAGTTTCGGAGGCCTGGGCCTTCTTGGTTTGCAGCTCAGGTTTCTCTTTATTCACACGTAAATCTTTCACCTTTTACTAAAGATTTCTGTGGGGTGGAATGTTGATGAGTTCTACTTATTTATCTGGGCTGTCCTGTTGCAAAGCTGGCCTAAGAGATGGCCAAGGCTCTGTTGGGGATGGAATCTAAGTGGGGGAATCTATGAATAAATAAATGATTAAACAGGTAAGAGCCTTACTTTTTTTCCCCCACGTCCAAGGCTGGCAAATCAACCGCTACCACCCATTGTCTACATTGGTTCTTTCTCTAGGAACACCGCAAAGACCAGAACAATAGGAACAGCTAGAGTGAAGTAAGTGACAGAACTCCGGACCCACAGCCAGTTCCAACATGGCTTAAACAGTCAGTCAGTCAGTGACTGAGTGAATGAATGAATGAATGGGAACGAATGGCTATCTCTATAAGTGATTGGGAGCTAGTAATCTGGCTCAGGGCAAAGACCAGAACAATAGGAACAGCTAGAGTGAAGTAAGTGACAGAACTCCGGACCCACAGCCAGTTCCAACATGGCTTAAACAGTCAGTGACTGAGTGAATGAATGAATGGGAACGAATGGCTATCTCTATAAGTGATTAGGAGCTAGTAATCTGGCTCAGGGCAAAGACCAGAACAATAGGAACAGCTAGAGTGAAGTAAGTGACAGAACTCCAGACCCACAGCCAGTTCCAACACGGCTTAAACAGTCAGTCAGTCAGTCAGTGACTGAGTGAATAAATGAATGAATGGGAACGAATGGCTATCTCTATAAGTGACTGGGAACTAGTAATCTGGCTCAGGGTAAGGTACCGTGAGCACCCTGCCTCCACCCTGATATCTTTTATAGCTCCTGCCAATGAAAAAAGGCAAAGTACCCTATGGTACTTTAAAAAAAAAAAAAAACAAAAAAAAAACAGATGTAAATTGTAATTGGTTCAGCACTGCTCAGTGGAAAAAGGAGGGGGCAAAATAGGTCTTAATGCAATCTGTAGCCCATATCTGACTCTAAACAAATCCTACATCTATAGCTGCTGCTCTGCCTTTTTGCAATAGCTATCAAAGCCATCAAGGTGTACGAGGTCGGCACAAGCCACCTCACCCTGGGCCAGCTTTCTAGCTTTCCAAAAGAGTTTCGGAGGCCTGGGCCTTCTTGGTTTGCAGCTCAGGTTTCTCTTTATTCACACGTAAATCTTTCACCTTTTACTAAAGATTTCTGTGGGGTGGAATGTTGATGAGTTCTACTTATTTATCTGGGCTGTCCTGTTGCAAAGCTGGCCTAAGAGATGGCCAAGGCTCTGTTGGGGATGGAGTCTAAGTGGGGGAATCTATGAATAAATAAATAATTAAACAGGTAAGAGCCTTACTTTTTTCCCCCACGTCCAAGGCTGGCAAATCAACCGCTACCACCCATTGTCTACATTGGTTCTTTCTCTAGGAACACCGCAAAGACCAGAACAATAGGAACAGCTAGAGTGAAGTAAGTGACAGAACTCCGGACCCACAGCCAGTTCCAACATGGCTTAAACAGTCAGTGACTGAGTGAATGAATGAATGAATGGGAACGAATGGCTATCTCTATAAGTGATTGGGAGCTAGTAATCTGGCTCAGGGCAAAGACCAGAACAATAGGAACAGCTAGAGTGAAGTAAGTGACAGAACTCCAGACCCACAGCCCGTTCCAACACGGCTTAAACAGTCAGTCAGTCAGTGACTGAGTAAATAAATGAATGAATGGGAACGAATGGCTATCTCTATAAGTGATTGGGAACTAGTAATCTGGCTCAGGGTAAGGTACCTTGAGCACCCTGCCTCCACCCTGATATCTTTTATAGCTCCTGCCAATGAAAAAAGGCAAAGTACCCTATGGTACTTTAAAAAAAAAAAAAAAAAAAAAAAAAAAAAAACAGATGTAAATTGTAATTGGTTCAGCACTGCTCAGTGGAAAAAGGAGGGGGCAAAATAGGTCTTAATGCAATCTGTAGCCCATATCTGACTCTAAACAAATCCTACATCTATAGCTGCTGCTCTGCCTTTTTGCAATAGCTATCAAAGCCATCAAGGTGTACGAGGTCGGCACAAGCCACCTCACCCTGGGCCAGCTTTCTAGCTTTCCAAAAGAGTTTCGGAGGCCTGGGCCTTCTTGGTTTGTCGCTCAGGTTTCTCTTTATTCACACGTAAATCTTTCACCTTTTACTAAAGATTTCTGTGGGGTGGAATGTTGATGAGTTCTACTTATTTATCTGGGCTGTCCTGTTGCAAAGCTGGCCGTTTCGTGGTTTGGCCTAAGAGATGGCCAAGGCTCTGTTGGGGATGGAGTCTAAGTGAGGGAATCTATGAATAAATAAATAAGTAAACAGGTAAGAGCCTTACTTTTTTTTCGCCACATCCAAGGCTGGCAAATCAACCGCTACCACCCATTGTCTACATTGGTTCTTTCTCTAGGAACACCGCAAAGACCAGAACAATAGGGACGGCTAGAGTGAAGTACAAGACAGAACACCAGACCCACAGCTAGTTCCAACATGGCTTAAACAGTCAGTGACTGAGTGAATGAATGAATGGGAACGAATGGCTATCTCTATAAGTGATTAGGAGCTAGTAATCTGGCTCAGGGCAAAGACCAGAACAATAGGAACAGCTAGAGTGAAGTAAGTGACAGAACTCCAGACCCACAGCCAGTTCCAACACGGCTTAAACAGTCAGTCAGTCAGTGACTGAGTAAATAAATGAATGAATGGGAACGAATGGCTATCTCTATAAGTGATTGGGAACTAGTAATCTGGCTCAGGGTAAGGTACCTTGAGCACCCTGCCTCCACCCTGATATCTTTTATAGCTCCTGCCAATGAAAAAAGGCAAAGTACCCTATGGTACTTTAAAAAAAAAAAAAAAAAAAAAAACAGATGTAAATTGTAATTGGTTCAGCACTGCTCAGTGGAAAAAGGAGGGGGCAAAATAGGTCTTAATGCAATCTGTAGCCCATATCTGACTCTAAACAAATCCTACATCTATAGCTGCTGCTCTGCCTTTTTGCAATAGCTATCAAAGCCATCAAGGTGTACGAGGTCGGCACAAGCCACCTCACCCTGGGCCAGCTTTCTAGCTTTCCAAAAGAGTTTCGGAGGCCTGGGCCTTCTTGGTTTGTCGCTCAGGTTTCTCTTTATTCACACGTAAATCTTTCACCTTTTACTAAAGATTTCTGTGGGGTGGAATGTTGATGAGTTCTACTTATTTATCTGGGCTGTCCTGTTGCAAAGCTGGCCGTTTCGTGGTTTGGCCTAAGAGATGGCCAAGGCTCTGTTGGGGATGGAGTCTAAGTGAGGGAATCTATGAATAAATAAATAAGTAAACAGGTAAGAGCCTTACTTTTTTTTCGCCACATCCAAGGCTGGCAAATCAACCGCTACCACCCATTGTCTACATTGGTTCTTTCTCTAGGAACACCGCAAAGACCAGAACAATAGGGACAGCTAGAGTGAAGTACAAGACAGAACACCAGACCCACAGCTAGTTCCAACATGGCTTAAACAGTCAGTGACTGAGTGAATGAATGAATGGGAACGAATGGCTATCTCTATAAGTGATTAGGAGCTAGTAATCTGGCTCAGGGCAAAGACCAGAACAATAGGAACAGCTAGAGTGAAGTAAGTGACAGAACTCCAGACCCACAGCCAGTTCCAACACGGCTTAAACAGTCAGTCAGTCAGTCAGTGACTGAGTGAATAAATGAATGAATGGGAACGAATGGCTATCTCTATAAGTGACTGGGAACTAGTAATCTGGCTCAGGGTAAGGTACCGTGAGCACCCTGCCTCCACCCTGATATCTTTTATAGCTCCTGCCAATGAAAAAAGGCAAAGTACCCTATGGTACTTTAAAAAAAAAAAAAAAAAAAAAAAAAACAGATGTAAATTGTAATTGGTTCAGCACTGCTCAGTGGAAAAAGGAGGGGGCAAAATAGGTCTTAATGCAATCTGTAGCCCATATCTGACTCTAAACAAATCCTACATCTATAGCTGCTGCTCTGCCTTTTTGCAATAGCTATCAAAGCCATCAAGGTGTACGAGGTCGGCACAAGCCACCTCACCCTGGGCCAGCTTTCTAGCTTTCCAAAAGAGTTTCGGAGGCCTGGGCCTTCTTGGTTTGCAGCTCAGGTTTCTCTTTATTCAGATGTAAATCTTTCACCTTTTACTAAAGATTTCTGTGGGGTGGAATGTTGATGAGTTCTACTTATTTATCTGGGCTGTCCTGTTGCAAAGCTGGCCTAAGAGATGGCCAAGGCTCTGTTGGGGATGGAGTCTAAGTGGGGGAATCTATGAATAAATAAATAATTAAACAGGTAAGAGCCTTACTTTTTTCCCCCACGTCCAAGGCTGGCAAATCAACCGCTACCGCCCATTGTCTACATTGGTTCTTTCTCTAGGAACACCGCAAAGACCAGAACAATAGGAACAGCTAGAGTGAAGTAAGTGACAGAACTCCGGACCCACAGCCAGTTCCAACATGGCTTAAACAGTCAGTGACTGAGTGAATGAATGAATGAATGGGAACGAATGGCTATCTCTATAAGTGATTGTGAGCTAGTAATCTGGCTCAGGGCAAAGACCAGAACAATAGGAACAGCTAGAGTGAAGTAAGTGACAGAACTCCAGACCCACAGCCAGTTCCAACACGGCTTAAACAGTCAGTCAGTCAGTGACTGAGTAAATAAATGAATGAATGGGAACGAATGGCTATCTCTATAAGTGATTGGGAACTAGTAATCTGGCTCAGGGTAAGGTACCTTGAGCACCCTGCCTCCACCCTGATATCTTTTATAGCTCCTGCCAATGAAAAAAGGCAAAGTACCCTATGGTACTTTAAAAAAAAAAAAAAAAAAAAAAAAAAAACAGATGTAAATTGTAATTGGTTCAGCACTGCTCAGTGGAAAAAGGAGGGGGCAAAATAGGTCTTAATGCAATCTGTAGCCCATATCTGACTCTAAACAAATCCTACATCTATAGCTGCTGCTCTGCCTTTTTGCAATAGCTATCAAAGCCATCAAGGTGTACGAGGTCGGCACAAGCCACCTCACCCTGGGCCAGCTTTCTAGCTTTCCAAAAGAGTTTCGGAGGCCTGGGCCTTCTTGGATTGCAGCTCAGGTTTCTCTTTATTCACACGTAAATCTTTCACCTTTTGCTAAAGATTTCTGTGGGGTGGAATGTTGATGAGTTCTACTTATTTATCTGGGCTGTCCTGTTGCAAAGCTGGCCTAAGAGATGGCCAAGGCTCTGTTGGGGATGGAGTCTAAGTGAGGGAATCTATGAATAAATAAATAATTAAACAGGTAAGAGCCTAACTTTTTTTTCGCCACATCCAAGGCTGGCAAATCAACCGCTACCACCCATTGTCTACATTGGTTCTTTCTCTAGGAACACCGCAAAGACCAGAACAATAGGGACGGCTAGAGTGAAGTACAAGACAGAACACCAGACCCACAGCTAGTTCCAACATGGCTTAAACAGTCAGTGACTGAGTGAATGAATGAATGGGAACGAATGGCTATCTCTATAAGTGATTAGGAGCTAGTAATCTGGCTCAGGGCAAAGACCAGAACAATAGGAACAGCTAGAGTGAAGTAAGTGACAGAACTCCAGACCCACAGCCAGTTCCAACACGGCTTAAACAGTCAGTCAGTCAGTCAGTGACTGAGTGAATAAATGAATGAATGGGAACGAATGGCTATCTCTATAAGTGACTGGGAACTAGTAATCTGGCTCAGGGTAAGGTACCGTGAGCACCCTGCCTCCACCCTGATATCTTTTATAGCTCCTGCCAATGAAAAAAGGCAAAGTACCCTATGGTACTTAAAAAAAAAAAACAAACAAAAAAAAAACAGATGTAAATTGTAATTGGTTCAGCACTGCTCAGTGGAAAAAGGAGGGGGCAAAATAGGTCTTAATGCAATCTGTAGCCCATATCTGACTCTAAACAAATCCTACATCTATAGCTGCTGCTCTGCCTTTTTGCAATAGCTTTCAAAGCCATCAAGGTGTACGAGGTCGGCACAAGCCACCTCACCCTGGGCCAGCTTTCTAGCTTTCCAAAAGAGTTTCGGAGGCCTGGGCCTTCTTGGTTTGTCGCTCAGGTTTCTCTTTATTCACACGTAAATCTTTCACCTTTTACTAAAGATTTCTGTGGGGTGGAATGTTGATGAGTTCTACTTATTTATCTGGGCTGTCCTGTTGCAAAGCTGGCCGTTTCGTGGTTTGGCCTAAGAGATGGCCAAGGCTCTGTTGGGGATGGAGTCTAAGTGAGGGAATCTATGAATAAATAAATAATTAAACAGGTAAGAGCCTAACTTTTTTTTCGCCACATCCAAGGCTGGCAAATCAACCGCTACCACCCATTGTCTACATTGGTTCTTTCTCTAGGAACACCGCAAAGACCAGAACAATAGGGACGGCTAGAGTGAAGTACAAGACAGAACACCAGACCCACAGCTAGTTCCAACATGGCTTAAACAGTCAGTGACTGAGTGAATGAATGAATGGGAACGAATGGCTATCTCTATAAGTGATTAGGAGCTAGTAATCTGGCTCAGGGCAAAGACCAGAACAATAGGAACAGCTAGAGTGAAGTAAGTGACAGAACTCCAGACCCACAGCCAGTTCCAACACGGCTTAAACAGTCAGTCAGTCAGTCAGTGACTGAGTGAATAAATGAATGAATGGGAACGAATGGCTATCTCTATAAGTGACTGGGAACTAGTAATCTGGCTCAGGGTAAGGTACCGTGAGCACCCTGCCTCCACCCTGATATCTTTTATAGCTCCTGCCAATGAAAAAAGGCAAAGTACCCTATGGTACTTTAAAAAAAAAAACAAACAAAAAAAAAACAGATGTAAATTGTAATTGGTTCAGCACTGCTCAGTGGAAAAAGGAGGGGGCAAAATAGGTCTTAATGCAATCTGTAGCCCATATCTGACTCTAAACAAATCCTACATCTATAGCTGCTGCTCTGCCTTTTTGCAATAGCTATCAAAGCCATCAAGGTGTACGAGGTCGGCACAAGCCACCTCACCCTGGGCCAGCTTTCTAGCTTTCCAAAAGAGTTTCGGAGGCCTGGGCCTTCTTGGTTTGTAGCTCAGGTTTCTCTTTTTTCACATGTAAATCTTTCACCTTTAACTAAAGATATCTGTGGGGTGGAATGTTGATGAGTTCTACTTATTTATCTGGGCTGTCCTGTTGCAAAGCTGGCCGTTTCGTGGTTTGGCCTAAGAGATGGCCAAGGCTCTGTTGGGGATGGAGTCTAAGTGAGGGAATCTATGAATAAATAAATAAGTAAACAGGTAAGAGCCTTACTTTTTTTTTGCCTCATCCAAGGCTGGCAAATCAACCACTACCACCCATTGTCTACATTGGTTCTTTCTCTAGGAACACCGCAAAGACCAGAACAATAGGGACGGCTAGAGTGAAGTACAAGACAGAACACCAGACCCACAGCTAGTTCCAACATGGCTTAAACAGTCAGTGACTGAGTGAATGAATGAATGGGAACGAATGGCTATCTCTATAAGTGATTAGGAGCTAGTAATCTGGCTCAGGGCAAAGACCAGAACAATAGGAACAGCTAGAGTGAAGTAAGTGACAGAACTCCAGACCCACAGCCAGTTCCAACACGGCTTAAACAGTCAGTCAGTCAGTGACTGAGTGAATAAATGAATGAATGGGAACGAATGGCTATCTCTATAAGTGACTGGGAACTAGTAATCTGGCTCAGGGTAAGGTACCTTGAGCACCCTGCCTCCACCCTGATATCTTTTATAGCTCCTGCCAATGAAAAAAGGCAAAGTACCCTATGGTACTTTAAAAAAAAAAAAAAAAAAAAAAAAAACAGATGTAAATTGTAATTGGTTCAGCACTGCTCAGTGGAAAAAGGAGGGGGCAAAATAGGTCTTAATGCAATCTGTAGCCCATATCTGACTCTAAACAAATCCTACATCTATAGCTGCTGCTCTGCCTTTTTGCAATAGCTATCAAAGCCATCAAGGTGTACGAGGTCGGCACAAGCCACCTCACCCTGGGCCAGCTTTCTAGCTTTCCAAAAGAGTTTCGGAGGCCTGGGCCTTCTTGGTTTGCAGCTCAGGTTTCTCTTTATTCAGATGTAAATCTTTCACCTTTTACTAAAGATTTCTGTGGGGTGGAATGTTGATGAGTTCTACTTATTTATCTGGGCTGTCCTGTTGCAAAGCTGGCCTAAGAGATGGCCAAGGCTCTGTTGGGGATGGAGTCTAAGTGGGGGAATCTATGAATAAATAAATAATTAAACAGGTAAGAGCCTTACTTTTTTCCCCCACGTCCAAGGCTGGCAAATCAACTGCTACCGCCCATTGTCTACATTGGTTCTTTCTCTAGGAACACCGCAAAGACCAGAACAATAGGAACAGCTAGAGTGAAGTAAGTGACAGAACTCCGGACCCACAGCCAGTTCCAACATGGCTTAAACAGTCAGTGACTGAGTGAATGAATGAATGAATGGGAACGAATGGCTATCTCTATAAGTGATTGTGAGCTAGTAATCTGGCTCAGGGCAAAGACCAGAACAATAGGAACAGCTAGAGTGAAGTAAGTGACAGAACTCCAGACCCACAGCCAGTTCCAACACGGCTTAAACAGTCAGTCAGTCAGTGACTGAGTAAATAAATGAATGAATGGGAACGAATGGCTATCTCTATAAGTGATTGGGAACTAGTAATCTGGCTCAGGGTAAGGTACCTTGAGCACCCTGCCTCCACCCTGATATCTTTTATAGCTCCTGCCAATGAAAAAAGGCAAAGTACCCTATGGTACTTTAAAAAAAAAAAAAAAAAAAAAAAAAAAACAGATGTAAATTGTAATTGGTTCAGCACTGCTCAGTGGAAAAAGGAGGGGGCAAAATAGGTCTTAATGCAATCTGTAGCCCATATCTGACTCTAAACAAATCCTACATCTATAGCTGCTGCTCTGCCTTTTTGCAATAGCTATCAAAGCCATCAAGGTGTACGAGGTCGGCACAAGCCACCTCACCCTGGGCCAGCTTTCTAGCTTTCCAAAAGAGTTTCGGAGGCCTGGGCCTTCTTGGATTGCAGCTCAGGTTTCTCTTTATTCACACGTAAATCTTTCACCTTTTGCTAAAGATTTCTGTGGGGTGGAATGTTGATGAGTTCTACTTATTTATCTGGGCTGTCCTGTTGCAAAGCTGGCCTAAGAGATGGCCAAGGCTCTGTTGGGGATGGAGTCTAAGTGAGGGAATCTATGAATAAATAAATAATTAAACAGGTAAGAGCCTAACTTTTTTTTCGCCACATCCAAGGCTGGCAAATCAACCGCTACCACCCATTGTCTACATTGGTTCTTTCTCTAGGAACACCGCAAAGACCAGAACAATAGGGACGGCTAGAGTGAAGTACAAGACAGAACACCAGACCCACAGCTAGTTCCAACATGGCTTAAACAGTCAGTGACTGAGTGAATGAATGAATGGGAACGAATGGCTATCTCTATAAGTGATTAGGAGCTAGTAATCTGGCTCAGGGCAAAGACCAGAACAATAGGAACAGCTAGAGTGAAGTAAGTGACAGAACTCCAGACCCACAGCCAGTTCCAACACGGCTTAAACAGTCAGTCAGTCAGTCAGTGACTGAGTGAATAAATGAATGAATGGGAACGAATGGCTATCTCTATAAGTGACTGGGAACTAGTAATCTGGCTCAGGGTAAGGTACCGTGAGCACCCTGCCTCCACCCTGATATCTTTTATAGCTCCTGCCAATGAAAAAAGGCAAAGTACCCTATGGTACTTTAAAAAAAAAAACAAACAAAAAAAAAACAGATGTAAATTGTAATTGGTTCAGCACTGCTCAGTGGAAAAAGGAGGGGGCAAAATAGGTCTTAATGCAATCTGTAGCCCATATCTGACTCTAAACAAATCCTACATCTATAGCTGCTGCTCTGCCTTTTTGCAATAGCTTTCAAAGCCATCAAGGTGTACGAGGTCGGCACAAGCCACCTCACCCTGGGCCAGCTTTCTAGCTTTCCAAAAGAGTTTCGGAGGCCTGGGCCTTCTTGGTTTGTCGCTCAGGTTTCTCTTTATTCACACGTAAATCTTTCACCTTTTACTAAAGATTTCTGTGGGGTGGAATGTTGATGAGTTCTACTTATTTATCTGGGCTGTCCTGTTGCAAAGCTGGCCGTTTCGTGGTTTGGCCTAAGAGATGGCCAAGGCTCTGTTGGGGATGGAGTCTAAGTGAGGGAATCTATGAATAAATAAATAATTAAACAGGTAAGAGCCTAACTTTTTTTTCGCCACATCCAAGGCTGGCAAATCAACCGCTACCACCCATTGTCTACATTGGTTCTTTCTCTAGGAACACCGCAAAGACCAGAACAATAGGGACGGCTAGAGTGAAGTACAAGACAGAACACCAGACCCACAGCTAGTTCCAACATGGCTTAAACAGTCAGTGACTGAGTGAATGAATGAATGGGAACGAATGGCTATCTCTATAAGTGATTAGGAGCTAGTAATCTGGCTCAGGGCAAAGACCAGAACAATAGGAACAGCTAGAGTGAAGTAAGTGACAGAACTCCAGACCCACAGCCAGTTCCAACACGGCTTAAACAGTCAGTCAGTCAGTCAGTGACTGAGTGAATAAATGAATGAATGGGAACGAATGGCTATCTCTATAAGTGACTGGGAACTAGTAATCTGGCTCAGGGTAAGGTACCGTGAGCACCCTGCCTCCACCCTGATATCTTTTATAGCTCCTGCCAATGAAAAAAGGCAAAGTACCCTATGGTACTTTAAAAAAAAAAACAAACAAAAAAAAAACAGATGTAAATTGTAATTGGTTCAGCACTGCTCAGTGGAAAAAGGAGGGGGCAAAATAGGTCTTAATGCAATCTGTAGCCCATATCTGACTCTAAACAAATCCTACATCTATAGCTGCTGCTCTGCCTTTTTGCAATAGCTATCAAAGCCATCAAGGTGTACGAGGTCGGCACAAGCCACCTCACCCTGGGCCAGCTTTCTAGCTTTCCAAAAGAGTTTCGGAGGCCTGGGCCTTCTTGGTTTGTAGCTCAGGTTTCTCTTTTTTCACATGTAAATCTTTCACCTTTAACTAAAGATATCTGTGGGGTGGAATGTTGATGAGTTCTACTTATTTATCTGGGCTGTCCTGTTGCAAAGCTGGCCGTTTCGTGGTTTGGCCTAAGAGATGGCCAAGGCTCTGTTGGGGATGGAGTCTAAGTGAGGGAATCTATGAATAAATAAATAAGTAAACAGGTAAGAGCCTTACTTTTTTTTTGCCTCATCCAAGGCTGGCAAATCAACCACTACCACCCATTGTCTACATTGGTTCTTTCTCTAGGAACACCGCAAAGACCAGAACAATAGGGACGGCTAGAGTGAAGTACAAGACAGAACACCAGACCCACAGCTAGTTCCAACATGGCTTAAACAGTCAGTGACTGAGTGAATGAATGAATGGGAACGAATGGCTATCTCTATAAGTGATTAGGAGCTAGTAATCTGGCTCAGGGCAAAGACCAGAACAATAGGAACAGCTAGAGTGAAGTAAGTGACAGAACTCCAGACCCACAGCCAGTTCCAACACGGCTTAAACAGTCAGTCAGTCAGTGACTGAGTGAATAAATGAATGAATGGGAACGAATGGCTATCTCTATAAGTGACTGGGAACTAGTAATCTGGCTCAGGGTAAGGTACCTTGAGCACCCTGCCTCCACCCTGATATCTTTTATAGCTCCTGCCAATGAAAAAAGGCAAAGTACCCTATGGTACTTTAAAAAAAAAAAAAAAAAAAAAAAAAACAGATGTAAATTGTAATTGGTTCAGCACTGCTCAGTGGAAAAAGGAGGGGGCAAAATAGGTCTTAATGCAATCTGTAGCCCATATCTGACTCTAAACAAATCCTACATCTATAGCTGCTGCTCTGCCTTTTTGCAATAGCTATCAAAGCCATCAAGGTGTACGAGGTCGGCACAAGCCACCTCACCCTGGGCCAGCTTTCTAGCTTTCCAAAAGAGTTTCGGAGGCCTGGGCCTTCTTGGTTTGCAGCTCAGGTTTCTCTTTATTCAGATGTAAATCTTTCACCTTTTACTAAAGATTTCTGTGGGGTGGAATGTTGATGAGTTCTACTTATTTATCTGGGCTGTCCTGTTGCAAAGCTGGCCTAAGAGATGGCCAAGGCTCTGTTGGGGATGGAATCTAAGTGGGGGAATCTATGAATAAATAAATGATTAAACAGGTAAGAGCCTTACTTTTTTTCCCCCACGTCCAAGGCTGGCAAATCAACCGCTACCACCCATTGTCTACATTGGTTCTTTCTCTAGGAACACCGCAAAGACCAGAACAATAGGAACAGCTAGAGTGAAGTAAGTGACAGAACTCCGGACCCACAGCCAGTTCCAACATGGCTTAAACAGTCAGTCAGTCAGTGACTGAGTGAATGAATGAATGAATGGGAACGAATGGCTATCTCTATAAGTGATTGTGAGCTAGTAATCTGGCTCAGGGCAAAGACCAGAACAATAGGAACAGCTAGAGTGAAGTAAGTGACAGAACTCCAGACCCACAGCCAGTTCCAACACGGCTTAAACAGTCAGTCAGTCAGTCAGTGACTGAGTGAATAAATGAATGAATGGGAACGAATGGCTATCTCTATAAGTGACTGGGAACTAGTAATCTGGCTCAGGGTAAGGTACCTTGAGCACCCTGCCTCCACCCTGATATCTTTTATAGCTCCTGCCAATGAAAAAAGGCAAAGTACCCTATGGTACTTTAAAAAAAAAAAAAAAAAAAAAAAAAAAACAGATGTAAATTGTAATTGGTTCAGCACTGCTCAGTGGAAAAAGGAGGGGGCAAAATAGGTCTTAATGCAATCTGTAGCCCATATCTGACTCTAAACAAATCCTACATCTATAGCTGCTGCTCTGCCTTTTTGCAATAGCTATCAAAGCCATCAAGGTGTACGAGGTCGGCACAAGCCACCTCACCCTGGGCCAGCTTTCTAGCTTTCCAAAAGAGTTTCGGAGGCCTGGGCCTTCTTGGATTGCAGCTCAGGTTTCTCTTTATTCACACGTAAATCTTTCACCTTTTGCTAAAGATTTCTGTGGGGTGGAATGTTGATGAGTTCTACTTATTTATCTGGGCTGTCCTGTTGCAAAGCTGGCCTAAGAGATGGCCAAGGCTCTGTTGGGGATGGAGTCTAAGTGAGGGAATCTATGAATAAATAAATAATTAAACAGGTAAGAGCCTAACTTTTTTTTCACCACATCCAAGGCTGGCAAATCAACCGCTACCACCCATTGTCTACATTGGTTCTTTCTCTAGGAACACCGCAAAGACCAGAACAATAGGGACGGCTAGAGTGAAGTACAAGACAGAACACCAGACCCACAGCTAGTTCCAACATGGCTTAAACAGTCAGTGACTGAGTGAATGAATGAATGGGAACGAATGGCTATCTCTATAAGTGATTAGGAGCTAGTAATCTGGCTCAGGGCAAAGACCAGAACAATAGGAACAGCTAGAGTGAAGTAAGTGACAGAACTCCAGACCCACAGCCAGTTCCAACACGGCTTAAACAGTCAGTCAGTCAGTCAGTGACTGAGTGAATAAATGAATGAATGGGAACGAATGGCTATCTCTATAAGTGACTGGGAACTAGTAATCTGGCTCAGGGTAAGGTACCGTGAGCACCCTGCCTCCACCCTGATATCTTTTATAGCTCCTGCCAATGAAAAAAGGCAAAGTACCCTATGGTACTTTAAAAAAAAAAACAAACAAAAAAAAAACAGATGTAAATTGTAATTGGTTCAGCACTGCTCAGTGGAAAAAGGAGGGGGCAAAATAGGTCTTAATGCAATCTGTAGCCCATATCTGACTCTAAACAAATCCTACATCTATAGCTGCTGCTCTGCCTTTTTGCAATAGCTTTCAAAGCCATCAAGGTGTACGAGGTCGGCACAAGCCACCTCACCCTGGGCCAGCTTTCTAGCTTTCCAAAAGAGTTTCGGAGGCCTGGGCCTTCTTGGTTTGTCGCTCAGGTTTCTCTTTATTCACACGTAAATCTTTCACCTTTTACTAAAGATTTCTGTGGGGTGGAATGTTGATGAGTTCTACTTATTTATCTGGGCTGTCCTGTTGCAAAGCTGGCCGTTTCGTGGTTTGGCCTAAGAGATGGCCAAGGCTCTGTTGGGGATGGAGTCTAAGTGAGGGAATCTATGAATAAATAAATAATTAAACAGGTAAGAGCCTAACTTTTTTTTCGCCACATCCAAGGCTGGCAAATCAACCGCTACCACCCATTGTCTACATTGGTTCTTTCTCTAGGAACACCGCAAAGACCAGAACAATAGGGACGGCTAGAGTGAAGTACAAGACAGAACACCAGACCCACAGCTAGTTCCAACATGGCTTAAACAGTCAGTGACTGAGTGAATGAATGAATGGGAACGAATGGCTATCTCTATAAGTGATTAGGAGCTAGTAATCTGGCTCAGGGCAAAGACCAGAACAATAGGAACAGCTAGAGTGAAGTAAGTGACAGAACTCCAGACCCACAGCCAGTTCCAACACGGCTTAAACAGTCAGTCAGTCAGTCAGTGACTGAGTGAATAAATGAATGAATGGGAACGAATGGCTATCTCTATAAGTGACTGGGAACTAGTAATCTGGCTCAGGGTAAGGTACCGTGAGCACCCTGCCTCCACCCTGATATCTTTTATAGCTCCTGCCAATGAAAAAAGGCAAAGTACCCTATGGTACTTTAAAAAAAAAAACAAACAAAAAAAAAACAGATGTAAATTGTAATTGGTTCAGCACTGCTCAGTGGAAAAAGGAGGGGGCAAAATAGGTCTTAATGCAATCTGTAGCCCATATCTGACTCTAAACAAATCCTACATCTATAGCTGCTGCTCTGCCTTTTTGCAATAGCTATCAAAGCCATCAAGGTGTACGAGGTCGGCACAAGCCACCTCACCCTGGGCCAGCTTTCTAGCTTTCCAAAAGAGTTTCGGAGGCCTGGGCCTTCTTGGTTTGTAGCTCAGGTTTCTCTTTTTTCACATGTAAATCTTTCACCTTTAACTAAAGATATCTGTGGGGTGGAATGTTGATGAGTTCTACTTATTTATCTGGGCTGTCCTGTTGCAAAGCTGGCCGTTTCGTGGTTTGGCCTAAGAGATGGCCAAGGCTCTGTTGGGGATGGAGTCTAAGTGAGGGAATCTATGAATAAATAAATAAGTAAACAGGTAAGAGCCTTACTTTTTTTTTGCCTCATCCAAGGCTGGCAAATCAACCACTACCACCCATTGTCTACATTGGTTCTTTCTCTAGGAACACCGCAAAGACCAGAACAATAGGGACGGCTAGAGTGAAGTACAAGACAGAACACCAGACCCACAGCTAGTTCCAACATGGCTTAAACAGTCAGTGACTGAGTGAATGAATGAATGAATGGGAACGAATGGCTATCTCTATAAGTGATTAGGAGCTAGTAATCTGGCTCAGGGCAAAGACCAGAACAATAGGAACAGCTAGAGTGAAGTAAGTGACAGAACTCCAGACCCACAGCCAGTTCCAACACGGCTTAAACAGTCAGTCAGTCAGTGACTGAGTGAATAAATGAATGAATGGGAACGAATGGCTATCTCTATAAGTGACTGGGAACTAGTAATCTGGCTCAGGGTAAGGTACCTTGAGCACCCTGCCTCCACCCTGATATCTTTTATAGCTCCTGCCAATGAAAAAAGGCAAAGTACCCTATGGTACTTTAAAAAAAAAAAAAAAAAAAAAAAAAACAGATGTAAATTGTAATTGGTTCAGCACTGCTCAGTGGAAAAAGGAGGGGGCAAAATAGGTCTTAATGCAATCTGTAGCCCATATCTGACTCTAAACAAATCCTACATCTATAGCTGCTGCTCTGCCTTTTTGCAATAGCTATCAAAGCCATCAAGGTGTACGAGGTCGGCACAAGCCACCTCACCCTGGGCCAGCTTTCTAGCTTTCCAAAAGAGTTTCGGAGGCCTGGGCCTTCTTGGTTTGCAGCTCAGGTTTCTCTTTATTCACACGTAAATCTTTCACCTTTTACTAAAGATTTCTGTGGGGTGGAATGTTGATGAGTTCTACTTATTTATCTGGGCTGTCCTGTTGCAAAGCTGGCCTAAGAGATGGCCAAGGCTCTGTTGGGGATGGAATCTAAGTGGGGGAATCTATGAATAAATAAATGATTAAACAGGTAAGAGCCTTACTTTTTTTCCCCCACGTCCAAGGCTGGCAAATCAACCGCTACCACCCATTGTCTACATTGGTTCTTTCTCTAGGAACACCGCAAAGACCAGAACAATAGGAACAGCTAGAGTGAAGTAAGTGACAGAACTCCGGACCCACAGCCAGTTCCAACATGGCTTAAACAGTCAGTCAGTCAGTGACTGAGTGAATGAATGAATGAATGGGAACGAATGGCTATCTCTATAAGTGATTGGGAGCTAGTAATCTGGCTCAGGGCAAAGACCAGAACAATAGGAACAGCTAGAGTGAAGTAAGTGACAGAACTCCAGACCCACAGCCAGTTCCAACACGGCTTAAACAGTCAGTCAGTCAGTCAGTGACTGAGTGAATAAATGAATGAATGGGAACGAATGGCTATCTCTATAAGTGACTGGGAACTAGTAATCTGGCTCAGGGTAAGGTACCGTGAGCACCCTGCCTCCACCCTGATATCTTTTATAGCTCCTGCCAATGAAAAAAGGCAAAGTACCCTATGGTACTTTAAAAAAAAAAACAAACAAAAAAAAAACAGATGTAAATTGTAATTGGTTCAGCACTGCTCAGTGGAAAAAGGAGGGGGCAAAATAGGTCTTAATGCAATCTGTAGCCCATATCTGACTCTAAACAAATCCTACATCTATAGCTGCTGCTCTGCCTTTTTGCAATAGCTATCAAAGCCATCAAGGTGTACGAGGTCGGCACAAGCCACCTCACCCTGGGCCAGCTTTCTAGCTTTCCAAAAGAGTTTCGGAGGCCTGGGCCTTCTTGGTTTGTCGCTCAGGTTTCTCTTTATTCACACGTAAATCTTTCACCTTTTACTAAAGATTTCTGTGGGGTGGAATGTTGATGAGTTCTACTTATTTATCTGGGCTGTCCTGTTGCAAAGCTGGCCGTTTCGTGGTTTGGCCTAAGAGATGGCCAAGGCTCTGTTGGGGATGGAGTCTAAGTGAGGGAATCTATGAATAAATAAATAAGTAAACAGGTAAGAGCCTTACTTTTTTTTCGCCACATCCAAGGCTGGCAAATCAACCGCTACCACCCATTGTCTACATTGGTTCTTTCTCTAGGAACACCGCAAAGACCAGAACAATAGGGACGGCTAGAGTGAAGTACAAGACAGAACACCAGACCCACAGCTAGTTCCAACATGGCTTAAACAGTCAGTGACTGAGTGAATGAATGAATGGGAACGAATGGCTATCTCTATAAGTGATTAGGAGCTAGTAATCTGGCTCAGGGCAAAGACCAGAACAATAGGAACAGCTAGAGTGAAGTAAGTGACAGAACTCCAGACCCACAGCCAGTTCCAACACGGCTTAAACAGTCAGTCAGTCAGTCAGTGACTGAGTGAATAAATGAATGAATGGGAACGAATGGCTATCTCTATAAGTGACTGGGAACTAGTAATCTGGCTCAGGGTAAGGTACCGTGAGCACCCTGCCTCCACCCTGATATCTTTTATAGCTCCTGCCAATGAAAAAAGGCAAAGTACCCTATGGTACTTTAAAAAAAAAAACAAACAAAAAAAAAACAGATGTAAATTGTAATTGGTTCAGCACTGCTCAGTGGAAAAAGGAGGGGGCAAAATAGGTCTTAATGCAATCTGTAGCCCATATCTGACTCTAAACAAATCCTACATCTATAGCTGCTGCTCTGCCTTTTTGCAATAGCTATCAAAGCCATCAAGGTGTACGAGGTCGGCACAAGCCACCTCACCCTGGGCCAGCTTTCTAGCTTTCCAAAAGAGTTTCGGAGGCCTGGGCCTTCTTGGTTTGCAGCTCAGGTTTCTCTTTATTCACACGTAAATCTTTCACCTTTTACTAAAGATTTCTGTGGGGTGGAATGTTGATGAGTTCTACTTATTTATCTGGGCTGTCCTGTTGCAAAGCTGGCCTAAGAGATGGCCAAGGCTCTGTTGGGGATGGAATCTAAGTGGGGGAATCTATGAATAAATAAATGATTAAACAGGTAAGAGCCTTACTTTTTTTCCCCCACGTCCAAGGCTGGCAAATCAACCGCTACCACCCATTGTCTACATTGGTTCTTTCTCTAGGAACACCGCAAAGACCAGAACAATAGGAACAGCTAGAGTGAAGTAAGTGACAGAACTCCGGACCCACAGCCAGTTCCAACATGGCTTAAACAGTCAGTCAGTCAGTGACTGAGTGAATGAATGAATGAATGGGAACGAATGGCTATCTCTATAAGTGATTGGGAGCTAGTAATCTGGCTCAGGGCAAAGACCAGAACAATAGGAACAGCTAGAGTGAAGTAAGTGACAGAACTCCAGACCCACAGCCAGTTCCAACACGGCTTAAACAGTCAGTCAGTCAGTCAGTGACTGAGTGAATAAATGAATGAATGGGAACGAATGGCTATCTCTATAAGTGACTGGGAACTAGTAATCTGGCTCAGGGTAAGGTACCGTGAGCACCCTGCCTCCACCCTGATATCTTTTATAGCTCCTGCCAATGAAAAAAGGCAAAGTACCCTATGGTACTTTAAAAAAAAAAACAAACAAAAAAAAAACAGATGTAAATTGTAATTGGTTCAGCACTGCTCAGTGGAAAAAGGAGGGGGCAAAATAGGTCTTAATGCAATCTGTAGCCCATATCTGACTCTAAACAAATCCTACATCTATAGCTGCTGCTCTGCCTTTTTGCAATAGCTATCAAAGCCATCAAGGTGTACGAGGTCGGCACAAGCCACCTCACCCTGGGCCAGCTTTCTAGCTTTCCAAAAGAGTTTCGGAGGCCTGGGCCTTCTTGGTTTGTCGCTCAGGTTTCTCTTTATTCACACGTAAATCTTTCACCTTTTACTAAAGATTTCTGTGGGGTGGAATGTTGATGAGTTCTACTTATTTATCTGGGCTGTCCTGTTGCAAAGCTGGCCGTTTCGTGGTTTGGCCTAAGAGATGGCCAAGGCTCTGTTGGGGATGGAGTCTAAGTGAGGGAATCTATGAATAAATAAATAAGTAAACAGGTAAGAGCCTTACTTTTTTTTCGCCACATCCAAGGCTGGCAAATCAACCGCTACCACCCATTGTCTACATTGGTTCTTTCTCTAGGAACACCGCAAAGACCAGAACAATAGGGACGGCTAGAGTGAAGTACAAGACAGAACACCAGACCCACAGCTAGTTCCAACATGGCTTAAACAGTCAGTGACTGAGTGAATGAATGAATGGGAACGAATGGCTATCTCTATAAGTGATTAGGAGCTAGTAATCTGGCTCAGGGCAAAGACCAGAACAATAGGAACAGCTAGAGTGAAGTAAGTGACAGAACTCCAGACCCACAGCCAGTTCCAACACGGCTTAAACAGTCAGTCAGTCAGTCAGTGACTGAGTGAATAAATGAATGAATGGGAACGAATGGCTATCTCTATAAGTGACTGGGAACTAGTAATCTGGCTCAGGGTAAGGTACCGTGAGCACCCTGCCTCCACCCTGATATCTTTTATAGCTCCTGCCAATGAAAAAAGGCAAAGTACCCTATGGTACTTTAAAAAAAAAAACAAACAAAAAAAAAACAGATGTAAATTGTAATTGGTTCAGCACTGCTCAGTGGAAAAAGGAGGGGGCAAAATAGGTCTTAATGCAATCTGTAGCCCATATCTGACTCTAAACAAATCCTACATCTATAGCTGCTGCTCTGCCTTTTTGCAATAGCTATCAAAGCCATCAAGGTGTACGAGGTCGGCACAAGCCACCTCACCCTGGGCCAGCTTTCTAGCTTTCCAAAAGAGTTTCGGAGGCCTGGGCCTTCTTGGTTTGCAGCTCAGGTTTCTCTTTATTCACATGTAAATCTTTCACCTTTTACTAAAGATTTCTGTGGGGTGGAATGTTGATGAGTTCTACTTATTTATCTGGGCTGTCCTGTTGCAAAGCTGGCCTAAGAGATGGCCAAGGCTCTGTTGGGGATGGAGTCTAAGTGGGGGAATCTATGAATAAATAAATAATTAAACAGGTAAGAGCCTTACTTTTTTCCCCCACGTCCAAGGCTGGCAAATCAACCGCTACCACCCATTGTCTACATTGGTTCTTTCTCTAGGAACACCGCAAAGACCAGAACAATAGGAACAGCTAGAGTGAAGTAAGTGACAGAACTCCGGACCCACAGCCAGTTCCAACATGGCTTAAACAGTCAGTGACTGAGTGAATGAATGAATGAATGGGAACGAATGGCTATCTCTATAAGTGATTGTGAGCTAGTAATCTGGCTCAGGGCAAAGACCAGAACAATAGGAACAGCTAGAGTGAAGTAAGTGACAGAACTCCAGACCCACAGCCAGTTCCAACACGGCTTAAACAGTCAGTCAGTCAGTGACTGAGTAAATAAATGAATGAATGGGAACGAATGGCTATCTCTATAAGTGATTGGGAACTAGTAATCTGGCTCAGGGTAAGGTACCTTGAGCACCCTGCCTCCACCCTGATATCTTTTATAGCTCCTGCCAATGAAAAAAGGCAAAGTACCCTATGGTACTTTAAAAAAAAAAAAAAAAAAAAAAAAAAAAAAACAGATGTAAATTGTAATTGGTTCAGCACTGCTCAGTGGAAAAAGGAGGGGGCAAAATAGGTCTTAATGCAATCTGTAGCCCATATCTGACTCTAAACAAATCCTACATCTATAGCTGCTGCTCTGCCTTTTTGCAATAGCTATCAAAGCCATCAAGGTGTACGAGGTCGGCACAAGCCACCTCACCCTGGGCCAGCTTTCTAGCTTTCCAAAAGAGTTTCGGAGGCCTGGGCCTTCTTGGATTGCAGCTCAGGTTTCTCTTTATTCACACGTAAATCTTTCACCTTTTGCTAAAGATTTCTGTGGGGTGGAATGTTGATGAGTTCTACTTATTTATCTGGGCTGTCCTGTTGCAAAGCTGGCCTAAGAGATGGCCAAGGCTCTGTTGGGGATGGAGTCTAAGTGAGGGAATCTATGAATAAATAAATAATTAAACAGGTAAGAGCCTAACTTTTTTTTCGCCACATCCAAGGCTGGCAAATCAACCGCTACCACCCATTGTCTACATTGGTTCTTTCTCTAGGAACACCGCAAAGACCAGAACAATAGGGACGGCTAGAGTGAAGTACAAGACAGAACACCAGACCCACAGCTAGTTCCAACATGGCTTAAACAGTCAGTGACTGAGTGAATGAATGAATGGGAACGAATGGCTATCTCTATAAGTGATTAGGAGCTAGTAATCTGGCTCAGGGCAAAGACCAGAACAATAGGAACAGCTAGAGTGAAGTAAGTGACAGAACTCCAGACCCACAGCCAGTTCCAACACGGCTTAAACAGTCAGTCAGTCAGTCAGTGACTGAGTGAATAAATGAATGAATGGGAACGAATGGCTATCTCTATAAGTGACTGGGAACTAGTAATCTGGCTCAGGGTAAGGTACCGTGAGCACCCTGCCTCCACCCTGATATCTTTTATAGCTCCTGCCAATGAAAAAAGGCAAAGTACCCTATGGTACTTTAAAAAAAAAAACAAACAAAAAAAAAACAGATGTAAATTGTAATTGGTTCAGCACTGCTCAGTGGAAAAAGGAGGGGGCAAAATAGGTCTTAATGCAATCTGTAGCCCATATCTGACTCTAAACAAATCCTACATCTATAGCTGCTGCTCTGCCTTTTTGCAATAGCTTTCAAAGCCATCAAGGTGTACGAGGTCGGCACAAGCCACCTCACCCTGGGCCAGCTTTCTAGCTTTCCAAAAGAGTTTCGGAGGCCTGGGCCTTCTTGGTTTGTCGCTCAGGTTTCTCTTTATTCACACGTAAATCTTTCACCTTTTACTAAAGATTTCTGTGGGGTGGAATGTTGATGAGTTCTACTTATTTATCTGGGCTGTCCTGTTGCAAAGCTGGCCGTTTCGTGGTTTGGCCTAAGAGATGGCCAAGGCTCTGTTGGGGATGGAGTCTAAGTGAGGGAATCTATGAATAAATAAATAAGTAAACAGGTAAGAGCCTTACTTTTTTTTCGCCACATCCAAGGCTGGCAAATCAACCGCTACCACCCATTGTCTACATTGGTTCTTTCTCTAGGAACACCGCAAAGACCAGAACAATAGGGACGGCTAGAGTGAAGTACAAGACAGAACACCAGACCCACAGCTAGTTCCAACATGGCTTAAACAGTCAGTGACTGAGTGAATGAATGAATGGGAACGAATGGCTATCTCTATAAGTGATTAGGAGCTAGTAATCTGGCTCAGGGCAAAGACCAGAACAATAGGAACAGCTAGAGTGAAGTAAGTGACAGAACTCCAGACCCACAGCCAGTTCCAACACGGCTTAAACAGTCAGTCAGTCAGTCAGTGACTGAGTGAATAAATGAATGAATGGGAACGAATGGCTATCTCTATAAGTGACTGGGAACTAGTAATCTGGCTCAGGGTAAGGTACCGTGAGCACCCTGCCTCCACCCTGATATCTTTTATAGCTCCTGCCAATGAAAAAAGGCAAAGTACCCTATGGTACTTTAAAAAAAAAAACAAACAAAAAAAAAACAGATGTAAATTGTAATTGGTTCAGCACTGCTCAGTGGAAAAAGGAGGGGGCAAAATAGGTCTTAATGCAATCTGTAGCCCATATCTGACTCTAAACAAATCCTACATCTATAGCTGCTGCTCTGCCTTTTTGCAATAGCTATCAAAGCCATCAAGGTGTACGAGGTCGGCACAAGCCACCTCACCCTGGGCCAGCTTTCTAGCTTTCCAAAAGAGTTTCGGAGGCCTGGGCCTTCTTGGTTTGCAGCTCAGGTTTCTCTTTATTCACATGTAAATCTTTCACCTTTTACTAAAGATTTCTGTGGGGTGGAATGTTGATGAGTTCTACTTATTTATCTGGGCTGTCCTGTTGCAAAGCTGGCCTAAGAGATGGCCAAGGCTCTGTTGGGGATGGAGTCTAAGTGGGGGAATCTATGAATAAATAAATAATTAAACAGGTAAGAGCCTTACTTTTTTCCCCCACGTCCAAGGCTGGCAAATCAACCGCTACCACCCATTGTCTACATTGGTTCTTTCTCTAGGAACACCGCAAAGACCAGAACAATAGGAACAGCTAGAGTGAAGTAAGTGACAGAACTCCGGACCCACAGCCAGTTCCAACATGGCTTAAACAGTCAGTCAGTCAGTGACAGAGTGAATGAATGAATGAATGGGAACGAATGGCTATCTCTATAAGTGATTGGGAGCTAGTAATCTGGCTCAGGGCAAAGACCAGAACAATAGGAACAGCTAGAGTGAAGTAAGTGACAGAACTCCGGACCCACAGCCAGTTCCAACATGGCTTAAACAGTCAGTGACTGAGTGAATGAATGAATGGGAACGAATGGCTATCTCTATAAGTGATTGGGAG
The DNA here is from genome assembly GCF_027358585.1 of Pangasianodon hypophthalmus. Lineage (NCBI taxonomy): Eukaryota > Metazoa > Chordata > Actinopteri > Siluriformes > Pangasiidae > Pangasianodon > Pangasianodon hypophthalmus. Next base: position 9,863,487 of record NC_069710.1, read on the forward strand.
CTAGTAATCTGGCTCAGGGCAAAGACCAGAACAATAGGAACAGCTAGAGTGAAGTAAGTGACAGAACTCCAGACCCACAGCCAGTTCCAACACGGCTTAAACAGTCAGTCAGTCAGTGACTGAGTAAATAAATGAATGAATGGGAACGAATGGCTATCTCTATAAGTGATTGGGAACTAGTAATCTGGCTCAGGGTAAGGTACCTTGAGCACCCTGCCTCCACCCTGATATCTTTTATAGCTCCTGCCAATGAAAAAAGGCAAAGGTACTTTAAAAAAAAAAAAAAAAAAAAAAAAAACAGATGTAAATTGTAATTGGTTCAGCACTGCTCAGTGGAAAAAGGAGGGGGCAAAATAGGTCTTAATGCAATCTGTAGCCCATATCTGACTCTAAACAAATCCTACATCTATAGCTGCTGCTCTGCCTTTTTGCAATAGCTATCAAAGCCATCAAGGTGTACGAGGTCGGCACAAGCCACCTCACCCTGGGCCAGCTTTCTAGCTTTCCAAAAGAGTTTCGGAGGCCTGGGCCTTCTTGGTTTGCAGCTCAGGTTTCTCTTTATTCACATGTAAATCTTTCACCTTTTACTAAAGATTTCTGTGGGGTGGAATGTTGATGAGTTCTACTTATTTATCTGGGCTGTCCTGTTGCAAAGCTGGCCTAAGAGATGGCCAAGGCTCTGTTGGGGATGGAGTCTAAGTGGGGGAATCTATGAATAAATAAATAATTAAACAGGTAAGAGCCTTACTTTTTTCCCCCACGTCCAAGGCTGGCAAATCAACCGCTACCACCCATTGTCTACATTGGTTCTTTCTCTAGGAACACCGCAAAGACCAGAACAATAGGAACAGCTAGAGTGAAGTAAGTGACAGAACTCCGGACCCACAGCCAGTTCCAACATGGCTTAAACAGTCAGTCAGTCAGTGACAGAGTGAATGAATGAATGAATGGGAACGAATGGCTATCTCTATAAGTGATTGGGAGCTAGTAATCTGGCTCAGGGCAAAGACCAGAACAATAGGAACAGCTAGAGTGAAGTAAGTGACAGAACTCCGGACCCACAGCCAGTTCCAACATGGCTTAAACAGTCAGTGACTGAGTGAATGAATGAATGGGAACGAATGGCTATCTCTATAAGTGATTGGGAGCTAGTAATCTGGCTCAGGGCAAAGACCAGAACAATAGGAACAGCTAGAGTGAAGTAAGTGACAGAACTCCAGACCCACAGCCAGTTCCAACACGGCTTAAACAGTCAGTCAGTCAGTGACTGAGTAAATAAATGAATGAATGGGAACGAATGGCTATCTCTATAAGTGATTGGGAACTAGTAATCTGGCTCAGGGTAAGGTACCTTGAGCACCCTGCCTCCACCCTGATATCTTTTATAGCTCCTGCCAATGAAAAAAGGCAAAGTACCCTATGGTACTTTAAAAAAAAAAAAAAAAAAAAAAAAACAGATGTAAATTGTAATTGGTTCAGCACTGCTCAGTGGAAAAAGGAGGGGGCAAAATAGGTCTTAATGCAATCTGTAGCCCATATCTGACTCTAAACAAATCCTACATCTATAGCTGCTGCTCTGCCTTTTTGCAATAGCTATCAAAGCCATCAAGGTGTACGAGGTCGGCACAAGCCACCTCACCCTGGGCCAGCTTTCTAGCTTTCCAAAAGAGTTTCGGAGGCCTGGGCCTTCTTGGTTTGTCGCTCAGGTTTCTCTTTATTCACACGTAAATCTTTCACCTTTTACTAAAGATTTCTGTGGGGTGGAATGTTGATGAGTTCTACTTATTTATCTGGGCTGTCCTGTTGCAAAGCTGGCCGTTTCGTGGTTTGGCCTAAGAGATGGCCAAGGCTCTGTTGGGGATGGAGTCTAAGTGAGGGAATCTATGAATAAATAAATAAGTAAACAGGTAAGAGCCTTACTTTTTTTTCGCCACATCCAAGGCTGGCAAATCAACCGCTACCACCCATTGTCTACATTGGTTCTTTCTCTAGGAACACCGCAAAGACCAGAACAATAGGGACGGCTAGAGTGAAGTACAAGACAGAACACCAGACCCACAGCTAGTTCCAACATGGCTTAAACAGTCAGTGACTGAGTGAATGAATGAATGGGAACAAATGGCTATCTCTATAAGTGATTAGGAGCTAGTAATCTGGCTCAGGGCAAAGACCAGAACAATAGGAACAGCTAGAGTGAAGTAAGTGACAGAACTCCAGACCCACAGCCAGTTCCAACACGGCTTAAACAGTCAGTCAGTCAGTCAGTGACTGAGTGAATAAATGAATGAATGGGAACGAATGGCTATCTCTATAAGTGACTGGGAACTAGTAATCTGGCTCAGGGTAAGGTACCGTGAGCACCCTGCCTCCACCCTGATATCTTTTATAGCTCCTGCCAATGAAAAAAGGCAAAGTACCCTATGGTACTTTAAAAAAAAAAAAAAACAAAAAAAAAACAGATGTAAATTGTAATTGGTTCAGCACTGCTCAGTGGAAAAAGGAGGGGGCAAAATAGGTCTTAATGCAATCTGTAGCCCATATCTGACTCTAAACAAATCCTACATCTATAGCTGCTGCTCTGCCTTTTTGCAATAGCTATCAAAGCCATCAAGGTGTACGAGGTCGGCACAAGCCACCTCACCCTGGGCCAGCTTTCTAGCTTTCCAAAAGAGTTTCGGAGGCCTGGGCCTTCTTGGTTTGCAGCTCAGGTTTCTCTTTATTCACACGTAAATCTTTCACCTTTTACTAAAGTTTTCTGTGGGGTGGAATGTTGATGAGTTCTACTTATTTATCTGGGCTGTCCTGTTGCAAAGCTGGCCGTTTCGTGGTTTGGCCTAAGAGATGGCCAAGGCTCTGTTGGGGATGGAGTCTAAGTGAGGGAATCTATGAATAAATAAATAAGTAAACAGGTAAGAGCCTTACTTTTTTTTCGCCACATCCAAGGCTGGCAAATCAACCGCTACCACCCATTGTCTACATTGGTTCTTTCTCTAGGAACACCGCAAAGACCAGAACAATAGGGACGGCTAGAGTGAAGTACAAGACAGAACACCAGACCCACAGCTAGTTCCAACATGGCTTAAACAGTCAGTGACTGAGTGAATGAATGAATGGGAACGAATGGCTATCTCTATAAGTGATTAGGAGCTAGTAATCTGGCTCAGGGCAAAGACCAGAACAATAGGAACAGCTAGAGTGAAGTAAGTGACAGAACTCCAGACCCACAGCCAGTTCCAACACGGCTTAAACAGTCAGTCAGTCAGTGACTGAGTAAATAAATGAATGAATGGGAATGAATGGCTATCTCTATAAGTGATTGGGAACTAGTAATCTGGCTCAGGGTAAGGTACCTTGAGCACCCTGCCTCCACCCTGATATCTTTTATAGCTCCTGCCAATGAAAAAAGGCAAAGTACCCTATGGTACTTTAAAAAAAAAAAAAAAAAAAAAAACAGATGTAAATTGTAATTGGTTCAGCACTGCTCAGTGGAAAAAGGAGGGGGCAAAATAGGTCTTAATGCAATCTGTAGCCCATATCTGACTCTTAACAAATCCTACATCTATAGCTGCTGCTCTGCCTTTTTGCAATAGCTATCAAAGCCATCAAGGTGTACGAGGTCGGCACAAGCCACCTCACCCTGGGCCAGCTTTCTAGCTTTCCAAAAGAGTTTCGGAGGCCTGGGCCTTCTTGGTTTGTCGCTCAGGTTTCTCTTTATTCACACGTAAATCTTTCACCTTTTACTAAAGATTTCTGTGGGGTGGAATGTTGATGAGTTCTACTTATTTATCTGGGCTGTCCTGTTGCAAAGCTGGCCGTTTCGTGGTTTGGCCTAAGAGATGGCCAAGGCTCTGTTGGGGATGGAGTCTAAGTGAGGGAATCTATGAATAAATAAATAAGTAAACAGGTAAGAGCCTTACTTTTTTTTCGCCACATCCAAGGCTGGCAAATCAACCGCTACCACCCATTGTCTACATTGGTTCTTTCTCTAGGAACACCGCAAAGACCAGAACAATAGGGACAGCTAGAGTGAAGTACAAGACAGAACACCAGACCCACAGCTAGTTCCAACATGGCTTAAACAGTCAGTGACTGAGTGAATGAATGAATGGGAACGAATGGCTATCTCTATAAGTGATTAGGAGCTAGTAATCTGGCTCAGGGCAAAGACCAGAACAATAGGAACAGCTAGAGTGAAGTAAGTGACAGAACTCCAGACCCACAGCCAGTTCCAACACGGCTTAAACAGTCAGTCAGTCAGTCAGTGACTGAGTGAATAAATGAATGAATGGGAACGAATGGCTATCTCTATAAGTGACTGGGAACTAGTAATCTGGCTCAGGGTAAGGTACCGTGAGCACCCTGCCTCCACCCTGATATCTTTTATAGCTCCTGCCAATGAAAAAAGGCAAAGTACCCTATGGTACTTTAAAAAAAAAAACAAACAAAAAAAAAACAGATGTAAATTGTAATTGGTTCAGCACTGCTCAGTGGAAAAAGGAGGGGGCAAAATAGGTCTTAATGCAATCTGTAGCCCATATCTGACTCTAAACAAATCCTACATCTATAGCTGCTGCTCTGCCTTTTTGCAATAGCTATCAAAGCCATCAAGGTGTACGAGGTCGGCACAAGCCACCTCACCCTGGGCCAGCTTTCTAGCTTTCCAAAAGAGTTTCGGAGGCCTGGGCCTTCTTGGTTTGCAGCTCAGGTTTCTCTTTATTCACACGTAAATCTTTCACCTTTTACTAAAGATTTCTGTGGGGTGGAATGTTGATGAGTTCTACTTATTTATCTGGGCTGTCCTGTTGCAAAGCTGGCCTAAGAGATGGCCAAGGCTCTGTTGGGGATGGAGTCTAAGTGGGGGAATCTATGAATAAATAAATAATTAAACAGGTAAGAGCCTTACTTTTTTCCCCCACGTCCAAGGCTGGCAAATCAACCGCTACCACCCATTGTCTACATTGGTTCTTTCTCTAGGAACACCGCAAAGACCAGAACAATAGGAACAGCTAGAGTGAAGTAAGTGACAGAACTCCGGACCCACAGCCAGTTCCAACATGGCTTAAACAGTCAGTGACTGAGTGAATGAATGAATGAATGGGAACGAATGGCTATCTCTATAAGTGATTGTGAGCTAGTAATCTGGCTCAGGGCAAAGACCAGAACAATAGGAACAGCTAGAGTGAAGTAAGTGACAGAACTCCAGACCCACAGCCAGTTCCAACACGGCTTAAACAGTCAGTCAGTCAGTCAGTGACTGAGTGAATAAATGAATGAATGGGAACGAATGGCTATCTCTATAAGTGACTGGGAACTAGTAATCTGGCTCAGGGTAAGGTACCGTGAGCACCCTGCCTCCACCCTGATATCTTTTATAGCTCCTGCCAATGAAAAAAGGCAAAGTACCCTATGGTACTTTAAAAAAAAAAACAAACAAAAAAAAAACAGATGTAAATTGTAATTGGTTCAGCACTGCTCAGTGGAAAAAGGAGGGGGCAAAATAGGTCTTAATGCAATCTGTAGCCCATATCTGACTCTAAACAAATCCTACATCTATAGCTGCTGCTCTGCCTTTTTGCAATAGCTATCAAAGCCATCAAGGTGTACGAGGTCGGCACAAGCCACCTCACCCTGGGCCAGCTTTCTAGCTTTCCAAAAGAGTTTCGGAGGCCTGGGCCTTCTTGGTTTGTCGCTCAGGTTTCTCTTTATTCACACGTAAATCTTTCACCTTTTACTAAAGATTTCTGTGGGGTGGAATGTTGATGAGTTCTACTTATTTATCTGGGCTGTCCTGTTGCAAAGCTGGCCGTTTCGTGGTTTGGCCTAAGAGATGGCCAAGGCTCTGTTGGGGATGGAGTCTAAGTGGGGGAATCTATGAATAAATAAATAATCAAACAGGTAAGAGCCTTACTTTTTTCCCCCACGTCCAAGGCTGGCAAATCAACCGCTACCACCCATTGTCTACATTGGTTCTTTCTCTAGGAACACCGCAAAGACCAGAACAATAGGAACAGCTAGAGTGAAGTAAGTGACAGAACTCCGGACCCACAGCCAGTTCCAACATGGCTTAAACAGTCAGTGACTGAGTGAATGAATGAATGAATGGGAACGAATGGCTATCTCTATAAGTGATTGGGAGCTAGTAATCTGGCTCAGGGCAAAGACCAGAACAATAGGAACAGCTAGAGTGAAGTAAGTGACAGAACTCCAGACCCACAGCCAGTTCCAACACGGCTTAAACAGTCAGTCAGTCAGTCAGTGACTGAGTGAATAAATGAATGAATAGGAACGAATGGCTATCTCTATAAGTGACTGGGAACTAGTAATCTGGCTCAGGGTAAGGTACCGTGAGCACCCTGCCTCCACCCTGATATCTTTTATAGCTCCTGCCAATGAAAAAAGGCAAAGTACCCTATGGTACTTTAAAAAAAAAAACAAACAAAAAAAAAACAGATGTAAATTGTAATTGGTTCAGCACTGCTCAGTGGAAAAAGGAGGGGGCAAAATAGGTCTTAATGCAATCTGTAGCCCATATCTGACTCTAAACAAATCCTACATCTATAGCTGCTGCTCTGCCTTTTTGCAATAGCTATCAAAGCCATCAAGGTGTACGAGGTCGGCACAAGCCACCTCACCCTGGGCCAGCTTTCTAGCTTTCCAAAAGAGTTTCGGAGGCCTGGGCCTTCTTGGTTTGTCACTCAGGTTTCTCTTTATTCACACGTAAATCTTTCACCTTTTACTAAAGATTTCTGTGGGGTGGAATGTTGATGAGTTCTACTTATTTATCTGGGCTGTCCTGTTGCAAAGCTGGCCGTTTCGTGGTTTGGCCTAAGAGATGGCCAAGGCTCTGTTGGGGATGGAGTCTAAGTGAGGGAATCTATGAATAAATAAATAAGTAAACAGGTAAGAGCCTTACTTTTTTTTCGCCACATCCAAGGCTGGCAAATCAACCGCTACCACCCATTGTCTACATTGGTTCTTTCTCTAGGAACACCGCAAAGACCAGAACAATAGGGACGGCTAGAGTGAAGTACAAGACAGAACACCAGACCCACAGCTAGTTCCAACATGGCTTAAACAGTCAGTGACTGAGTGAATGAATGAATGGGAACGAATGGCTATCTCTATAAGTGATTAGGAGCTAGTAATCTGGCTCAGGGCAAAGACCAGAACAATAGGAACAGCTAGAGTGAAGTAAGTGACAGAACTCCAGACCCACAGCCAGTTCCAACACGGCTTAAACAGTCAGTCAGTCAGTCAGTGACTGAGTGAATAAATGAATGAATGGGAACGAATGGCTATCTCTATAAGTGACTGGGAACTAGTAATCTGGCTCAGGGTAAGGTACCGTGAGCACCCTGCCTCCACCCTGATATCTTTTATAGCTCCTGCCAATGAAAAAAGGCAAAGTACCCTATGGTACTTTAAAAAAAAAAAAAAAAAAAAAAAAAAAAAACAGATGTAAATTGTAATTGGTTCAGCACTGCTCAGTGGAAAAAGGAGGGGGCAAAATAGGTCTTAATGCAATCTGTAGCCCATATCTGACTCTTAACAAATCCTACATCTATAGCTGCTGCTCTGCCTTTTTGCAATAGCTTTCAAAGCCATCAAGGTGTACGAGGTCGGCACAAGCCACCTCACCCTGGGCCAGCTTTCTAGCTTTCCAAAAGAGTTTCGGAGGCCTGGGCCTTCTTGGTTTGCAGCTCAGGTTTCTCTTTATTCACACGTAAATCTTTCACCTTTTACTAAAGATTTCTGTGGGGTGGAATGTTGATGAGTTCTACTTATTTATCTGGGCTGTCCTGTTGCAAAGCTGGCCGTTTCGTGGTTTGGCATAAGAGATGGCCAAGGCTCTGTTGGGGATGGAGTCTAAGTGAGGGAATCTATGAATAAATAAATAATTAAACAGGTAAGAGCCTAACTTTTTTTTCGCCACATCCAAGGCTGGCAAATCAACCGCTACCACCCATTGTCTACATTGGTTCTTTCTCTAGGAACACCGCAAAGACCAGAACAATAGGGACGGCTAGAGTGAAGTACAAGACAGAACCCCAGACCCACAGCTAGTTCCAACATGGCTTAAACAGTCAGTGACTGAGTGAATGAATGAATGGGAACGAATGGCTATCTCTATAAGTGATTAGGAGCTAGTAATCTGGCTCAGGGCAAAGACCAGAACAATAGGAACAGCTAGAGTGAAGTAAGTGACAGAACTCCAGACCCACAGCCAGTTCCAACACGGCTTAAACAGTCAGTCAGTCAGTCAGTGACTGAGTGAATAAATGAATGAATGGGAACGAATGGCTATCTCTATAAGTGACTGGGAACTAGTAATCTGGCTCAGGGTAAGGTACCGTGAGCACCCTGCCTCCACCCTGATATCTTTTATAGCTCCTGCCAATGAAAAAAGGCAAAGTACCCTATGGTACTTTAAAAAAAAAAACAAACAAAAAAAAAACAGATGTAAATTGTAATTGGTTCAGCACTGCTCAGTGGAAAAAGGAGGGGGCAAAATAGGTCTTAATGCAATCTGTAGCCCATATCTGACTCTAAACAAATCCTACATCTATAGCTGCTGCTCTGCCTTTTTGCAATAGCTATCAAAGCCATCAAGGTGTACGAGGTCGGCACAAGCCACCTCACCCTGGGCCAGCTTTCTAGCTTTCCAAAAGAGTTTCGGAGGCCTGGGCCTTCTTGGTTTGCAGCTCAGGTTTCTCTTTATTCACACGTAAATCTTTCACCTTTTACTAAAGATTTCTGTGGGGTGGAATGTTGATGAGTTCTACTTATTTATCTGGGCTGTCCTGTTGCAAAGCTGGCCTAAGAGATGGCCAAGGCTCTGTTGGGGATGGAGTCTAAGTGGGGGAATCTATGAATAAATAAATAATTAAACAGGTAAGAGCCTTACTTTTTTCCCCCACGTCCAAGGCTGGCAAATCAACCGCTACCACCCATTGTCTACATTGGTTCTTTCTCTAGGAACACCGCAAAGACCAGAACAATAGGAACAGCTAGAGTGAAGTAAGTGACAGAACTCCGGACCCACAGCCAGTTCCAACATGGCTTAAACAGTCAGTGACTGAGTGAATGAATGAATGAATGGGAACGAATGGCTATCTCTATAAGTGATTGTGAGCTAGTAATCTGGCTCAGGGCAAAGACCAGAACAATAGGAACAGCTAGAGTGAAGTAAGTGACAGAACTCCAGACCCACAGCCAGTTCCAACACGGCTTAAACAGTCAGTCAGTCAGTGACTGAGTAAATAAATGAATGAATGGGAACGAATGGCTATCTCTATAAGTGATTGGGAACTAGTAATCTGGCTCAGGGTAAGGTACCTTGAGCACCCTGCCTCCACCCTGATATCTTTTATAGCTCCTGCCAATGAAAAAAGGCAAAGTACCCTATGGTACTTTAAAAAAAAAAAAAAAAAAAAAAAAAAAACAGATGTAAATTGTAATTGGTTCAGCACTGCTCAGTGGAAAAAGGAGGGGGCAAAATAGGTCTTAATGCAATCTGTAGCCCATATCTGACTCTAAACAAATCCTACATCTATAGCTGCTGCTCTGCCTTTTTGCAATAGCTATCAAAGCCATCAAGGTGTACGAGGTCGGCACAAGCCACCTCACCCTGGGCCAGCTTTCTAGCTTTCCAAAAGAGTTTCGGAGGCCTGGGCCTTCTTGGATTGCAGCTCAGGTTTCTCTTTATTCACACGTAAATCTTTCACCTTTTGCTAAAGATTTCTGTGGGGTGGAATGTTGATGAGTTCTACTTATTTATCTGGGCTGTCCTGTTGCAAAACTGGCCTAAGAGATGGCCAAGGCTCTGTTGGGGATGGAGTCTAAGTGAGGGAATCTATGAATAAATAAATAATTAAACAGGTAAGAGCCTAACTTTTTTTTCGCCACATCCAAGGCTGGCAAATCAACCGCTACCACCCATTGTCTACATTGGTTCTTTCTCTAGGAACACCGCAAAGACCAGAACAATAGGGACGGCTAGAGTGAAGTACAAGACAGAACCCCAGACCCACAGCTAGTTCCAACATGGCTTAAACAGTCAGTGACTGAGTGAATGAATGAATGGGAACGAATGGCTATCTCTATAAGTGATTAGGAGCTAGTAATCTGGCTCAGGGCAAAGACCAGAACAATAGGAACAGCTAGAGTGAAGTAAGTGACAGAACTCCAGACCCACAGACAATTCCAACATGGCTTAAACAGTCAGTGAGTCAGTGACTGAGTGAATGAAGGAATGAATGAATGGGAACGAATGGCTATCTCTATAAGTGATTGGGAACTAGTAATCTGGCTCAGGGTAAGGTACCTTGAGCACCCTGCCTCCACCCTGATATCTTTTATAGCTCCTGCCAATGAAAAAAGGCAAAGTACCCTATGGTACTTTAAAAAAAAAAAAAACAAAAAAAAAAACAGATGTAAATTGTAATTGGTTCAGCACTGCTCAGTGGAAAAAGGAGGGGGCAAAATAGGTCTTAATGCAATCTGTAGCCCATATCTGACTCTAAACAAATCCTACATCTATAGCTGCTGCTCTGCCTTTTTGCAATAGCTATCAAAGCCATCAAGGTGTACGAGGTCGGCACAAGCCACCTCACCCTGGGCCAGCTTTCTAGCTTTCCAAAAGAGTTTCGGAGGCCTGGGCCTTCTTGGTTTGTAGCTCAGGTTTCTCTTTATTCACACGTAAATCTTTCACCTTTTACTAAAGATTTCTGTGGGGTGGAATGTTGATGAGTTCTACTTATTTATCTGGGCTGTCCTGTTGCAAAGCTGGCCGTTTCGTGGTTTGGCCTAAGAGATGGCCAAGGCTCTGTTGGGGATGGAGTCTAAGTGAGGGAATCTATGAATAAATAAATAAGTAAACAGGTAAGAGCCTTACTTTTTTTTCGCCACATCCAAGGCTGGCAAATCAACCGCTACCACCCATTGTCTACATTGGTTCTTTCTCTAGGAACACCGCAAAGACCAGAACAATAGGGACGGCTAGAGTGAAGTACAAGACAGAACCCCAGACCCACAGCTAGTTCCAACATGGCTTAAACAGTCAGTGACTGAGTGAATGAATGAATGGGAACGAATGGCTATCTCTATAAGTGATTAGGAGCTAGTAATCTGGCTCAGGGCAAAGACCAGAACAATAGGAACAGCTAGAGTGAAGTAAGTGACAGAACTCCAGACCCACAGCCAATTCCAACATGGCTTAAACAGTCAGTGAGTCAGTGACTGAGTGAATGAAGGAATGAATGAATGGGAACGAATGGCTATCTCTATAAGTGATTGGGAACTAGTAATCTGGCTCAGGGTAAGGTACCTTGAGCACCCTGCCTCCACCCTGATATCTTTTATAGCTCCTGCCAATGAAAAAAGGCAAAGTACCCTATGGTACTTTAAAAAAAAAAAAAAAAAAAAAAAAAAACAGATGTAAATTGTAATTGGTTCAGCACTGCTCAGTGGAAAAAGGAGGGGGCAAAAATAGGTCTTAATGCAATCTGTAGCCCATATCTGACTCTAAACAAATCCTACATCTATAGCTGCTGCTCTGCCTTTTTGCAATAGCTATCAAAGCCATCAAGGTGTACGAGGTCGGCACAAGCCACCTCACCCTGGGCCAGCTTTCTAGCTTTCCAAAAGAGTTTCGGAGGCCTGGGCCTTCTTGGTTTGTAGCTCAGGTTTCTCTTTATTCACACGTAAATCTTTCACCTTTTACTAAAGATTTCTGTGGGGTGGAATGTTGATGAGTTCTACTTATTTATCTGGGCTGTCCTGTTGCAAAGCTGGCCGTTTCGTGGTTTGGCCTAAGAGATGGCCAAGGCTCTGTTGGGGATGGAGTCTAAGTGAGGGAATCTATGAATAAATAAATAAGTAAACAGGTAAGAGCCTTACTTTTTTTTCGCCACATCCAAGGCTGGCAAATCAACCGCTACCACCCATTGTCTACATTGGTTCTTTCTCTAGGAACACCGCAAAGACCAGAACAATAGGGACAGCTAGAGTGAAGTACAAGACAGAACCCCAGACCCACAGCTAGTTCCAACATGGCTTAAACAGTCAGTGACTGAGTGAATGAATGAATGGGAACGAATGGCTATCTCTATAAGTGATTAGGAGCTAGTAATCTGGCTCAGGGCAAAGACCAGAACAATAGGAACAGCTAGAGTGAAGTAAGTGACAGAACTCCAGACCCACAGCCAATTCCAACATGGCTTAAACAGTCAGTGAGTCAGTGACTGAGTGAATGAAGGAATGAATGAATGGGAACGAATGGCTATCTCTATAAGTGATTGGGAACTAGTAATCTGGCTCAGGGTAAGGTACCTTGAGCACCCTGCCTCCACCCTGATATCTTTTATAGCTCCTGCCAATGAAAAAAGGCAAAGTACCCTATGGTACTTTAAAAAAAAAAAAAAAAAAAAAAAAAAACAGATGTAAATTGTAATTGGTTCAGCACTGCTCAGTGGAAAAAGGAGGGGGCAAAAATAGGTCTTAATGCAATCTGTAGCCCATATCTGACTCTAAACAAATCCTACATCTATAGCTGCTGCTCTGCCTTTTTGCAATAGCTATCAAAGCCATCAAGGTGTACGAGGTCGGCACAAGCCACCTCACCCTGGGCCAGCTTTCTAGCTTTCCAAAAGAGTTTCGGAGGCCTGGGCCTTCTTGGTTTGTAGCTCAGGTTTCTCTTTATTCACATGTAAATCTTTCACCTTTTACTAAAGATTTCTGTGGGGTGGAATGTTGATGAGTTCTACTTATTTATCTGGGCTGTCCTGTTGCAAAGCTGGCCGTTTCGTGGTTTGGCCTAAGAGATGGCCAAGGCTCTGTTGGGGATGGAGTCTAAGTGAGGGAATCTATGAATAAATAAATAAGTAAACAGGTAAGAGCCTTACTTTTTTTTCGCCACATCCAAGGCTGGCAAATCAACCGCTACCACCCATTGTCTACATTGGTTCTTTCTCTAGGAACACCGCAAAGACCAGAACAATAGGGACAGCTAGAGTGAAGTACAAGACAGAACCCCAGACCCACAGCTAGTTCCAACATGGCTTAAACAGTCAGTGACTGAGTGAATGAATGAATGGGAACGAATGGCTATCTCTATAAGTGATTAGGAGCTAGTAATCTGGCTCAGGGCAAAGACCAGAACAATAGGAACAGCTAGAGTGAAGTAAGTGACAGAACTCCAGACCCACAGCCAATTCCAACATGGCTTAAACAGTCAGTGAGTCAGTGACTGAGTGAATGAAGGAATGAATGAATGGGAACGAATGGCTATCTCTATAAGTGATTGGGAACTAGTAATCTGGCTCAGGGTAAGGTACCTTGAGCACCCTGCCTCCACCCTGATATCTTTTATAGCTCCTGCCAATGAAAAAAGGCAAAGTACCCTATGGTACTTTAAAAAAAAAAAAAAACAAAAAAAAAAAACAGATGTAAATTGTAATTGGTTCAGCACTGCTCAGTGGAAAAAGGAGGGGGCAAAATAGGTCTTAATGCAATCTGTAGCCCATATCTGACTCTAAACAAATCCTACATCTATAGCTGCTGCTCTGCCTTTTTGCAATAGCTATCAAAGCCATCAAGGTGTACGAGGTCGGCACAAGCCACCTCACCCTGGGCCAGCTTTCTAGCTTTCCAAAAGAGTTTCGGAGGCCTGGGCCTTCTTGGTTTGTAGCTCAGGTTTCTCTTTATTCACACGTAAATCTTTCACCTTTTACTAAAGATTTCTGTGGGGTGGAATGTTGATGAGTTCTACTTATTTATCTGGGCTGTCCTGTTGCAAAGCTGGCCTAAGAGATGGCCAAGGCTCTGTTGGGGATGGAGTCTAAGTGAGGGAATCTATGAATAAATAAGTAAACAGGTAAGAGCCTTACTTTTTTTCCCCCACATCCAAGGCTGGCAAATCAACTGCTACCACCCATTGTCTACATTGGTTCTTTCTCTAGGAACACCGCAAAGACCAGAACAATAGGGACGGCTAGAGTGAAGTACAAGACAGAACCCCAGACCCACAGCTAGTTCCAACATGGCTTAAACAGTCAGTGACTGAGTGAATGAATGAATGGGAACGAATGGCTATCTCTATAAGTGATTAGGAGCTAGTAATCTGGCTCAGGGCAAAGACCAGAACAATAGGAACAGCTAGAGTGAAGTAAGTGACAGAACTCCAGACCCACAGCCAATTCCAACATGGCTTAAACAGTCAGTGAGTCAGTGACTGAGTGAATGAAGGAATGAATGAATGGGAACGAATGGCTATCTCTATAAGTGATTGGGAACTAGTAATCTGGCTCAGGGTAAGGTACCTTGAGCACCCTGCCTCCACCCTGATATCTTTTATAGCTCCTGCCAATGAAAAAAGGCAAAGTACCCTATGGTACTTTAAAAAAAAAAAAAAAAAAAAAAAAAACAGATGTAAATTGTAATTGGTTCAGCACTGCTCAGTGGAAAAAGGAGGGGGCAAAATAGGTCTTAATGCAATCTGTAGCCCATATCTGACTCTAAACAAATCCTACATCTATAGCTGCTGCTCTGCCTTTTTGCAATAGCTATCAAAGCCATCAAGGTGTACGAGGTCGGCACAAGCCACCTCACCCTGGGCCAGCTTTCTAGCTTTCCAAAAGAGTTTCGGAGGCCTGGGCCTTCTTGGATTGCAGCTCAGGTTTCTCTTTATTCACACGTAAATCTTTCACCTTTTGCTAAAGATTTCTGTGGGGTGGAATGTTGATGAGTTCTACTTATTTATCTGGGCTGTCCTGTTGCAAAACTGGCCTAAGAGATGGCCAAGGCTCTGTTGGGGATGGAGTCTAAGTGAGGGAATCTATGAATAAATAAATAATTAAACAGGTAAGAGCCTAACTTTTTTTTCGCCACATCCAAGGCTGGCAAATCAACCGCTACCACCCATTGTCTACATTGGTTCTTTCTCTAGGAACACCGCAAAGACCAGAACAATAGGGACGGCTAGAGTGAAGTACAAGACAGAACCCCAGACCCACAGCTAGTTCCAACATGGCTTAAACAGTCAGTGACTGAGTGAATGAATGAATGGGAACGAATGGCTATCTCTATAAGTGATTAGGAGCTAGTAATCTGGCTCAGGGCAAAGACCAGAACAATAGGAACAGCTAGAGTGAAGTAAGTGACAGAACTCCAGACCCACAGACAATTCCAACATGGCTTAAACAGTCAGTGAGTCAGTGACTGAGTGAATGAAGGAATGAATGAATGGGAACGAATGGCTATCTCTATAAGTGATTGGGAACTAGTAATCTGGCTCAGGGTAAGGTACCTTGAGCACCCTGCCTCCACCCTGATATCTTTTATAGCTCCTGCCAATGAAAAAAGGCAAAGTACCCTATGGTACTTTAAAAAAAAAAAAAACAAAAAAAAAAACAGATGTAAATTGTAATTGGTTCAGCACTGCTCAGTGGAAAAAGGAGGGGGCAAAATAGGTCTTAATGCAATCTGTAGCCCATATCTGACTCTAAACAAATCCTACATCTATAGCTGCTGCTCTGCCTTTTTGCAATAGCTATCAAAGCCATCAAGGTGTACGAGGTCGGCACAAGCCACCTCACCCTGGGCCAGCTTTCTAGCTTTCCAAAAGAGTTTCGGAGGCCTGGGCCTTCTTGGTTTGTAGCTCAGGTTTCTCTTTATTCACATGTAAATCTTTCACCTTTTACTAAAGATTTCTGTGGGGTGGAATGTTGATGAGTTCTACTTATTTATCTGGGCTGTCCTGTTGCAAAGCTGGCCGTTTCGTGGTTTGGCCTAAGAGATGGCCAAGGCTCTGTTGGGGATGGAGTCTAAGTGAGGGAATCTATGAATAAATAAATAAGTAAACAGGTAAGAGCCTTACTTTTTTTTCGCCACATCCAAGGCTGGCAAATCAACCGCTACCACCCATTGTCTACATTGGTTCTTTCTCTAGGAACACCGCAAAGACCAGAACAATAGGGACGGCTAGAGTGAAGTACAAGACAGAACCCCAGACCCACAGCTAGTTCCAACATGGCTTAAACAGTCAGTGACTGAGTGAATGAATGAATGGGAACGAATGGCTATCTCTATAAGTGATTAGGAGCTAGTAATCTGGCTCAGGGCAAAGACCAGAACAATAGGAACAGCTAGAGTGAAGTAAGTGACAGAACTCCAGACCCACAGCCAATTCCAACATGGCTTAAACAGTCAGTGAGTCAGTGACTGAGTGAATGAAGGAATGAATGAATGGGAACGAATGGCTATCTCTATAAGTGATTGGGAACTAGTAATCTGGCTCAGGGTAAGGTACCTTGAGCACCCTGCCTCCACCCTGATATCTTTTATAGCTCCTGCCAATGAAAAAAGGCAAAGTACCCTATGGTACTTTAAAAAAAAAAAAAAAAAAAAAAAAAAACAGATGTAAATTGTAATTGGTTCAGCACTGCTCAGTGGAAAAAGGAGGGGGCAAAAATAGGTCTTAATGCAATCTGTAGCCCATATCTGACTCTAAACAAATCCTACATCTATAGCTGCTGCTCTGCCTTTTTGCAATAGCTATCAAAGCCATCAAGGTGTACGAGGTCGGCACAAGCCACCTCACCCTGGGCCAGCTTTCTAGCTTTCCAAAAGAGTTTCGGAGGCCTGGGCCTTCTTGGTTTGTAGCTCAGGTTTCTCTTTATTCACACGTAAATCTTTCACCTTTTACTAAAGATTTCTGTGGGGTGGAATGTTGATGAGTTCTACTTATTTATCTGGGCTGTCCTGTTGCAAAGCTGGCCGTTTCGTGGTTTGGCCTAAGAGATGGCCAAGGCTCTGTTGGGGATGGAGTCTAAGTGAGGGAATCTATGAATAAATAAATAAGTAAACAGGTAAGAGCCTTACTTTTTTTTCGCCACATCCAAGGCTGGCAAATCAACCGCTACCACCCATTGTCTACATTGGTTCTTTCTCTAGGAACACCGCAAAGACCAGAACAATAGGGACAGCTAGAGTGAAGTACAAGACAGAACCCCAGACCCACAGCTAGTTCCAACATGGCTTAAACAGTCAGTGACTGAGTGAATGAATGAATGGGAACGAATGGCTATCTCTATAAGTGATTAGGAGCTAGTAATCTGGCTCAGGGCAAAGACCAGAACAATAGGAACAGCTAGAGTGAAGTAAGTGACAGAACTCCAGACCCACAGCCAATTCCAACATGGCTTAAACAGTCAGTGAGTCAGTGACTGAGTGAATGAAGGAATGAATGAATGGGAACGAATGGCTATCTCTATAAGTGATTGGGAACTAGTAATCTGGCTCAGGGTAAGGTACCTTGAGCACCCTGCCTCCACCCTGATATCTTTTATAGCTCCTGCCAATGAAAAAAGGCAAAGTACCCTATGGTACTTTAAAAAAAAAAAAAAAAAAAAAAAAAAACAGATGTAAATTGTAATTGGTTCAGCACTGCTCAGTGGAAAAAGGAGGGGGCAAAAATAGGTCTTAATGCAATCTGTAGCCCATATCTGACTCTAAACAAATCCTACATCTATAGCTGCTGCTCTGCCTTTTTGCAATAGCTATCAAAGCCATCAAGGTGTACGAGGTCGGCACAAGCCACCTCACCCTGGGCCAGCTTTCTAGCTTTCCAAAAGAGTTTCGGAGGCCTGGGCCTTCTTGGTTTGTAGCTCAGGTTTCTCTTTATTCACATGTAAATCTTTCACCTTTTACTAAAGATTTCTGTGGGGTGGAATGTTGATGAGTTCTACTTATTTATCTGGGCTGTCCTGTTGCAAAGCTGGCCGTTTCGTGGTTTGGCCTAAGAGATGGCCAAGGCTCTGTTGGGGATGGAGTCTAAGTGAGGGAATCTATGAATAAATAAATAAGTAAACAGGTAAGAGCCTTACTTTTTTTTCGCCACATCCAAGGCTGGCAAATCAACCGCTACCACCCATTGTCTACATTGGTTCTTTCTCTAGGAACACCGCAAAGACCAGAACAATAGGGACAGCTAGAGTGAAGTACAAGACAGAACCCCAGACCCACAGCTAGTTCCAACATGGCTTAAACAGTCAGTGACTGAGTGAATGAATGAATGGGAACGAATGGCTATCTCTATAAGTG